>NC_073695.1:65327256-65627256 GCF_029784165.1 Wyeomyia smithii
AAGTGAAAAATGGAATTTAGAATTTAAATGGAGTTATTTTATTCATGAAAGAAAATTGAATCAGTACGACGCAAAACCACCGTGACACGGTCGGTCTTCAGGTATTCAACCACCGTGAGAAGAATCCTAATAATTAGATCAATCGCCTATTGAATATAGTATCTGGTGAAGTCTCTTGCAACAGAAACTCAAAGTAGTTTTAATACTTCAAATAAAAGTAGGAAACGTTCAAATTAAAGTAACTAACGTCGAGTTATGTATTACCGAAATTTAGTATATTGCATAGGTAACTACCATTTCCATTATGGGGATTTCAGTGAACAAGCCGATGACTTCCCGTATTGATTTTCGGAAATTTGATTCTTGAAAACAAATAACATCGTTGAAACAAATAATTTGAAAGTTCCGTTTCGCTGAAATTCCCAATGATGGGGCCTTAACAGGGCCGGATTTAGACGGCGGGGGGGCCCGGGGCAAATTTGTTTATGAGGCCCTCTTTCCTTAAAACATTTAGAGGTATCGTTCTGGAAGGTGACGAGCAAAAAAAAAAAAAGGTCGCCTCAGGACTAGGGGGGGCCCTTGAATCGGGAGGCCCGGGGCATTTGCCCCCTTTGCCCCCCCCCTCAAATCCGGGCCTGGGCCTTAATTAACTGGATATCCCTTTTGGATGCTGCCGGGAATTTTAGCAGTTATTTTAACTGCAAACTTGTTTAACCCCTTTTTGCTGAAGAGTGTACCTGAACCCTCGGCTGTTAAACTTTAACAAAACGAAACCAACATTCAGTGAAAACAGGAAAAAAAAGTAGAAGAAAGGTAAAAAATGAATGTATTGCAAATAACTTGCCTGAATTTTCAGCACAGAACCATCCCGTTTCGCGTGCAATTTTTTGGAAAACGTTTTTATTTTGAAACATGCTGTCATCCACATGTTTATTGAACTCATCAAATTAGTTCACTATCAGATCAGAAAGTTGTTAGTTTGTTTTGATGAAACCTTTCAGGTTGTGTTTTGAATTTTTTCCCGGAAGGTGTTAAAACAACAGGAATTGTAAAACAATCGTTTCTACTAGTAGGTAGTAACCTACATCAAATTATCACTAATGTAGCAACTTTCTAATAAAATAAAAGGGGAATTGTTCCATCATTCATCTCAGCCCATATATTCATTTCATACTACATGGAGACTCAAGCGAAAACTAGAAAAATAACGCATCTTTCCTAACTAAATCAATCTACTAATCCATGAAATGACTTTTTCTTAGTCAATTTCAGATTTCTCATAAAGAAGAATCCTCAAAAACTTACTAAAAATCTTTAAATTTGATATTAGAGTCGGGCACTCAAAAACTCGTCTATCACAATCACCTACCTTAGAAAACAAATTTCACGCATTGCTCTATACGGATACAACGGGATTCGTTCGGCAGCCAACCAAAGTTTTTTTCATCATTAACAGACCACTTTTCATGATAATGACTGCACAATACCACTCACTACACTAAGAATACTATAATCTCTAAAAAATGGTCACCTCAAAGTTCCAAAAACAAGCTTTAAATAGCAAAAATATATAAGATGGATTGTTACAAATTCTCAATTTCAATTGTATGTAGGTATTTTTATCGGTTTTCACTGCGTTGGAAATAATCAAAAGTTTCCAAATCAGTCTCTGTTGATACGAAAAAATCATACTGGAAATGTTGAATTATTCCGACATAATTGACATAGATCTACAGCACTACAGTGGTTACCTAGGTTACCAATTTTGTGCGTAAACAACTACAGCAGACACCTAGGTAACCTACTACGACATTATGCGGTTATATTCGTTCACGGAAATGATTAGGTGCAAGCGTGATAAATACAAAATTCTGAATAAATCTAGCTAAGTTCAATGAATTGAATTTTTATCGCTGAGCGATTCCATAAGATCATGTAAGCGTATTTTGTTTTTTTTTTTATGCAATGATTTCGAGGTAAAGATGAGGTGAATAATGAAACAAACACCCGATATCAATAACAATCATCAGAAAAAGCTACAGCCAGATGTTGTACAAACCTAGTGAGTGGAGTTAAGCGTAACATGCGAGCCAACGGTTATGGAATTGAAGTTAGGTGAAATTAATCTACCGAAAGATTACTATGGGTTATATTTTATTGTCTGAGGGTTTGAAAAGGATCGGGCATTTCTTACAGCTTTTTTTTCGTGATGCAATTTGATGTGGGACAACCATTAGAGACGAAATGTTTGCTACACAGGTTTAAAACTTACTTTATTTTAGAATATGTTGTCGTATCCAGGGTAGGGAAATGTACTGGTACGCTACAGTATTCACACGACAATAGCAAGATATTTGTGATTACCTCTGTGGAATGAAACACTACGCGACAGTAGCCGCTACCGAAGTTTCATACGATCTGCTTTATCTCTTGCTTTTTGTCACGAATTCAATATGAACAACAATTCTCTCGCTCACTTCTTTTTATATTGTGGTCATTGTATAGACAATCTCTGGCTCGTGTGTTATTGACTGTAGCTGTCTGTGGTATCTATTGCATCTATTACGAATTGGAGTGAAATCAATTCACTTAGCGTCAATTTTCATTTGGGCACGAGGGCGTTAATTGAATTTGTAATATTCATGCTTTTATTGTTCTGTTTTTGATTAAATATGCTAAATTTGGATGAGACATTCGCTACAGCGAACTATTTTCGAATGAAAAAGTTTAGAAATTGGGATTCAATATTCTGGTGTACACGATTGATGATATTTTTCGGCAGTACATACATAGTAATTATTGATTTTCCATCTTATTACTTTGCTAAACTGTCGCATGATTGCCACATATTGCCATTCGCACAATGCGATAGTCGAGACATCGAGGCGGCAGGAGATCGGCACAAAAGAGAATCGTTAACCATCCGTGTTGGCTTTAAGTCACACGATTCTCTCAAATAGAGAAGCGTACAGTTGAACGCTGCTGTCGCAGTTTGCAAGAGAGACAACAGTATTTTTCGATACGGTGTCATGCAAAAATGTCAACTGTTCGACACACTCGTATCTCATTCAGATTTATTTTTAATACAAAAAGTATATGGGAAAATACAAAACCTTTGAACTTTGAAATTTTTTAATTCTATTTGTCTAGAATGCAGAAAAGTACGAGTAAATGAACCAACCTTCAATCGATAAATTGGTGAAAAAAGAAAATTAGTTACGATAATTTCGTAACTATTTACAGCTTTTTTAGCTGTGAAACAGTTAATTCTGTAATATTGATCATAGCTGGAAAATTACCAGTAACAGTGTGATGGCGATCACGCCTTGTATGCAGAAGGCGTCATTACGCCGTGTGTGTATTTGGGCCTTGAGAATGCTTACTTCAGAAGGTTAATGAGCTGAAGTTATAAAAAATAGCTCAAGTTGACATTGCCCAGCAGTGTACAAATGAAGAAAATTTGTAGTATATCGACGACATAACGAGTGACAACTAAAAATTTGGAATTTTTGGAGGTTCTCCTACACCGCTCAGAACACGATTAGAGAGAAATGTAAGTATGTAAAGGTGAGCTCTCTCTTCTCTTTATGCCAATAGTTATTTTTTGTTTTGTTCATGCACATCCGGTTCTTCAAATGGCGTTGGAACAAGAAGCTAGCGCATTGTATAGTTCTAACTGAACTATCTACCGGTTTCTTCTGTGTAAAATAGGGTGACAATGACTGTATGGAAAAAAAATCATCATCGAATTTCAAAAACCGACTTTGTACATTTTGTTCATTGGCTAAAAAATTATCTGTGCAAAAATTCAGCTAAATGGTACATGATTTAGATTGCCTCAAAGCACTCAAAGTTGTGATTTTTCGACCCACGAAAATCTACCAAGGGGATTTGCATTAGGGTGGTTCATTTATTTTTTGACTAGGGTGGTTCCAAAACAATTGAAATTAAATTTATTGTTATTGAATAAGAAAAAGCAATCGTAGTAGGAAATTTATGTCATTACCATTGCGTCACTCGCGCCGTTACAGTGCGTGGTTGAAAGGTTAGGTTTCTCTTTTCCTTCGAATATCATGAAATTTCATGGTTTTCGTAGTTGCCACCACCTTTCCGAAACTAGTTGGTCCTTCTTTGTGGACCAACTAGTTTCGGAAAGGTCAAATAGGCAAATAGATATGAGCATTTTTCCTACTAAACCACTTCCATTTGAATTTTTATTGTGTTTGAAACCCCTCTGATAAAAAATCAATGGAACACCTTAATGAAAATTTAGTTTGAGAAACCTAATGAACATAAAAATAATTTACATCTGGTTTGGAACGAGTTGAGCAATTCCACAAAAAAAAACAGGCAACCAATTAATTCGACCATTTTTGATTTGGCTGAAACTTTGCATAGATATTTGTATAGGCAAAAGATGCCATATTGTGCTATTGGTTCATTTTTTTGGAACACGATTCATTTATAGGAAGCTATTGAAAAATGCTATTTTGGGAAGGTATTGATAATTACAAATATTTCTGTAGCCAAAACGGTTTGTTTTATCGATATGATGCCTTCGGCACAGTTGTAGAAAACAATTTTGTCTCTCAAAAAAAAAATCACTCTAAAAAAAACAGTTGTTCATTTTGAAAAAAAGTTAAAAGAAAAATTGAAATTACTTTTCTCAAAAAGCTCATTTTTAAAAAATCTAAATTTTCTTCATAAATACTAAAAAAGATCACCTCAACAATGAAACCGGTCGGTCCGATCATGGAGAAATCAAAGAAAAAACAGCCAAAATAAAATTTGTTTTCAATGTTTTTTTTTCGGGGGACATAATTTTCTTTGGAAGGAGAAAATTGTTATAAGAGTCATTCCATATGAAGTGTACATGCCACTTGGACACGACCATCACAGATTTTGCTCAAAGTTGGGGGAATTATTCATCTACTGTCTCTTTGGAAAAATCCCAAATTTGGTATCGATTGGAATACCCCCGCTCTATAGGACCCCCTCCTTATTGCAGAGTCACGCAATTTTTGTCAAAAATCTCTTTTTTCTTTTTCTCACAATGCATAGACGTAAAATGTCCGAAAAATACTGATAGATGATTTTTGAAGAAAATAAACCAAGGAATCCAGAAAAAGTATAAGTTTTCACCGGAAGTGTTGCCAGAGAATTTTATTTTTGCATTTGAAAACTAAATTTACATTTCTCGGCAAATGCAGCCATTTTGATTTTAAATTTGATAATTTCATCGTGTTCCTTGGAAAATTGCACGTAAGAAACAACTATCATCCTGAGGTAATATGAGCCAATCTCGAGATATAACATTTTTACGGAAAAAGTTGTAAACTTCGTAATTATTTTATTTTATAATTTATAGACGTAAGACACGCGAAAAATAGAGATAGGTGAATTTTGATGAAAATAAACCAATAAATCCAAAAAAAATTACTGTTTTTGACCAGAAGTGTTGCCAGATATATTATTTTTGTATTTTAAAATTAAATTTGCATTTTTCGGCCAATACAGCTAATTTTATTTTAAAGTTGATGGTTTCATCGTATATCTTGGAAAATTGCACGTAAGAAGCACTTACCACCCCGTGGTAATATGAGCCAATCTTAAGTTATAACATTTTTACGAAAAAATAATTACGAAATTCAAAACTATTTTCGTAAAAATGCTATATCTCGAGATTGGCTCATATTACCACGGGGTGGTAAGTGCTTCTTACGTGCAATTTTCCGAGAAATACGATGAAACCATCAAATTTAAAATAAAATTAGCTGTATTGGCCGAAAAAGACGATGAAATTATCAAATTTAAAATAAAAATGGCTGCATTTGCCAAAAAAACGTAAATTTAGTTTTAAAATACAAAATTAATCCGTCTGGCAACACTTCCGGTCAAAAATAATATTTTTTCTTGATTCCTTGGTTCATTTTCTTTAAAATTCATCTATCACTGTTTTTCGGGTGTTTTACATCTATAAATTGTAAAAAAAAAATAATTACGAAGTTTACAACTTTTTTCGTAAAAATGTTATATCTCGAGATTGGCTCATAATACCTCGGGATGATAGTTGTTTCTGATGTGAAATTTTCCAAGGAACACGATGAAATTATCAAATTTAAAATCAAAATAACTGCATTTGCCGTAAATTTAGTAAATTTAGTTTTCAAATACAAAAATAATTAATCTGGCAACACTTCCGGTCAAAACTTAATTTTTTTTTGGATTCCTTGGTTTATTTTCTTAAAAAATCATCTACCAGTATTTTTCGGACATCTTACGTCTATGAATTGTAAGAAAAAGAAAAAAGAGATTTTGAACAAAAAATGCGTGACTTTGCAATAAACAGGGGGGTCCCAGAGAGCGGGGGGTATTCCAATCGACACCAAATTTGGGATTTTTCCAAAGTGGCAGTAGATGAATAACTCCCCCAACTTTGAGCAAAATCTGTGATGGTCGTGTCCAATTTTGTGCTTTTTCGTGGTCACTTCGTATGGAATGACCCATACACAACTTTGCTGAAGACACTATGCCAATCAAAACAAACCATTTTAGCTGTAGAAATATTCTTGATATTTTTATTTTTAAAAGAGCTCTTTATAGGGAAATAAAAATATGTAGAATATTTATTTTCAATAGAGCTCTCTATGGGGAATTAAAATTCAGCAAAGTTGTAGATAATATTTTTTCCCTTCCATAAGAAAATGAACCTTGAGAAGTAAACATTAAAAACTTTTTCAAAAAATCGTAACTTTTTTTCCTGATTTCTCCATGATCGGACCCGTTTTATTGTTTGTTTAGGTAATCTTTTGTAGTTTTTATAAAAAAAATAGATTTTTAAAATATGAGCTTTTTAGATAATTCAATTGTAACTCTTCTTTTAACTCTTTTTCACGAAAAAATAATTTTTTTAGAGTGTATATTTTTTTGGAAAGAAAAAAACATTATCTACAACTCTGCCGACGACGTGACACCGTTCACACAAACCGTTTTGGCTCTGAAAATATTTGTTATCATCAATACCTTCCAAAAATAGCATTTTTCAATAGCTTCTCAAAAATGAGTCGTGTTGCAAAAAATTAAACGAATAGCACAAAATGGCATCTTTTGCCCATAGAACTATCTATGCAAAGTTTTAGCCAAATCAAAAATGACAGTTAAAAAAAACTTAAAACTGGGACATTTTTTGTGGTACTGCTCAGTTATGAGTCACTTTAAAAGCTTTTTCAAATATTCCAAATTGAGCTTTCGGTTGCTTACAATACGGCTTATTACTAGAAGGCCGATTTTTGTTAAAAAAATTTCTCGAGAAAACACCAGATCTCTACGTTTTGTGCATTACTAAGACATTTGACATCGAAAAAAAATTCCGATTTTCCCAATTGTCAAACAGTACTCCCCCTTGGTAAATTTTCGAGGGTCGAAAAATTACAACTTCGAGCGTATCGAGGCACCCCTAAGTAGTGTCCGATTGAGCTGAAATTTTGCAAAGATGATTTTTTTGGGCCAGTAATCAAAATGAACATGGTCGGCCACCTTAGTGTATAATTTCCAGTAAATACATCAAGGAAAATTTTTCTACAAAATTTAAGGAAGCGATATTTTTTTTCAATCTCCGCATAGCATGATGCGAATGCGGATGCGAATGCGGATGCGAATGCGGATGTCAATTTTCATGCGGATGTTCCGCATTGCGGATGCGGATGCGGATATCCGTAACATGCCTAGTTCAAGCCTAGTGGTTTGGCTATCAATCAAGATGCACACCAGAACAAATGTTTGAAAATTTTTTTTAATTTTGTTTCTTGTTCATATGGGATCAGTACCGCTTAATTTTGCTTATGTTGGATAATCGACGTTTATCGGTAAGAAGTAGACTTTGATTTTTCGAGAAAGCGTTTTATTTACGTTATCATTTTCTACTGTTCTTGGAAATAGTTTTTTCAACAATGTCAACATCTTGGTAAAACAACACGATAAAGTTATAATTAAAATAGTCCAAGAACCTGATGTCGAATTTTGAGGTGTAGCTACACTTTTTCCGGACTATACTTTGCAGCTTCAACTAGAACATTTTCAGTGTAGTTGCATTGGTATGCGTAATAATGGGATAGCTGTCAATTCGTTTTGTTTTGGTCATTATCGCCATCGTCATTTTGTCTCGTTTTCATTTCATATGTTCATCTCGCAAATGTGCTGAAAAAAAAACTTTACCACGTGGAACGAGAACCAAAACAAACCAGTTTTGACACATACGTATGAATGTGTTGGTAACTTCCTACAGTACACTCTGTTTTTTTTCGGGTGAAGACCGGGACAGAAAAAGGGTAGTCAGAGACAGAAAAAGTGTGGTCCAGAAAGTCAAGTAAAACATTTACGGTGTCAAAAGTGTCGTTTGAGTGAAGCTACACCGCGAAAACGAAAACGCCATAAGAAAAAGTTATGTGTCCTTTACTCACAAACACGTAGGGGAACTGTTCCAATATTCATTTCATCAAGCCGATATTCACGAAGAATGCACGGATTAAACACCAAATTTTCACGAAATCAATAAACAAATTAACTAAATATGCTCACGTACTCTTATGGAATCGTTTAGCATTGTATATTTAGTAAAATTAGCTAGATTTATCCTGAATTTTGTAAAACAAACCATTTTTCACAACGCTTCCATATCCATATCAAAACTTGAATCACTGCTCAATTATTCATCCAGATGCCCCCATATTCATCACACTGTTAATCATGAATGAATCACATTATGATAATGAACGTAGCCGCAGCCCGTCGTAGTAGTTACCTAGACATCCGCTGCAGTTGTTTACGTGCAAAATAGGTAACCTAACGGTAACCACTACAGGGCTGTAGATTTATGTCAATTATGTCGGAATAATTCAACATTTTCAGTATGATTTTTTCGTATTAACAGAAACTGATTTGGCAACTCTTGATTTTCTTCAATGCAGTGAAAACAGATGAGAATACATACAGTTAAAATATAGGAATTGTTGAAATTCATCTCATATATTTCTGCTATAATTCAAACTTGCTTTAGGAAATTTGAGGTGAACATTTCAAAAATTAAAGTATTCTTAGTGTAGTGAATGATTTTGTTTAGTGATTAGAATAAAAAGTGGTCCGCTAGTGATGAAAAAAACTTTGGTTGGCTGCTGAACGAGTCCCGTTGTAGCCGTATAGAACAATGCGCGGATTTTGTTTTCTGAGGTAGGTGATTGAATTAAATGAAATTTCGAGTGCAGATGCCCGACTGTAATATAAAATTTAGTGCTTTTAAGTGAGTTTTTGAGGATTATACTTTATGAAGAATCCAAAGTGAACTAAGAAGAATCCATTCCATGGTTTAAGAAGAAAATATGCGTTTTTTTCTTGTTTTCAATTGTGTTTACATGTTGAATGAGATGAATAAACGGGCTGAGATGAATAATGGAGCAGTTCCCCTACAAAGTTTCATCGGAATTTAGAATGTTTGTTCCAAATTCAGTATTTTCAGAACGATGTCGTTTGGTATGGTTCTTCAAGCACAAATTTTAAACATTGAACGAGAACGTTACATGTAAGTAGAGGCGTAATCGATTTTCAGTGCTTCCTAACTGTTTTATACTGCTCCACCAAATTTCATACCTGTGTTATTATATAGCAAAATAACAAACTCTGAGAAAACTTCACGGGTTTAAAAATGGGTATTTCATGTGTCTTTACCGGTGACTTGCGAACATCAATTTTACCTGAAAATAGAAGAAAATAGAAATAATGAGCAAAGTGTCAATTCATAATGTTCAGTTTAATTCCTAATATGCTTTTCAGGTATCTGCAACAAAGAAGCCATAAAAACGTTCACAGATTATGAATATTCCCTTGTTCGCAAAAAACAGCGATTTAAGCGTGACAAACATGAATATCTTGGACAAAGTTACTCTATAAAATATCAGTCTGAACCTTGCCCCAAAATGACTGTTGACCATTGTTATACATAGAAGACAAATTAATGTGTATACTAATGGCATCAGCATATAAATTTTGCACGATGTTCAATATATTCTCTATCTTGGAAAACACGTAAGCACTTTCTACCCATTCTACCCGTGACCCAGCGAGTCACACGAGACATACCACTGAATTCATACAAATTTCGGCCACTTCCAGAGCAGATCACGAAAGCGAATGCGCTTTACCCCCGCCCTCTACTACTGCCACCGCCAGCCGTCATCGATATCGTACAAAGCGTCCGTTGACACGCTTTAGGAAAATTTATTGACCACTCGCCACCACCGTCGAACGCCGGTCAGATGTTCGTTTGTCTAAAGTGAAATAAAGAAAAATATGTGAATAGATACAGATAGAAAGAAAACTTGGCTCGGGCACAGAAATCACGAGTCGCATGTGCCGCACACTATCGCAACAGACCGATCACTGCCGGGAGGCGTCGGACTCAGCGCCGCCGTCGTCGTCCGGTGGAAATGAAAAGCTGACACTGCGACGGTCACTCGTACGTACGTGCCATTTTTATTGCAGTTTTCATTTTGCGGCTTTTCACCTCTCGTTTCGTTAGTCGAGCCGGTTTTCACGCGGGGGATTGCATGGACTACTGGCCGATTAGCTGGACGTAATGTTTTTGATGTTTGTAGAACAAAATCACAATTTATTACTGTTAGCTGAGTATCAAATTATTCGATTGACTGTTCCCAAAAATTGGATACCATAAATTTTAATTCGGTAATCTGGATGCTGTATTCATAAAACATCACTCTTCCCGAAGATCGATTGTAATGAAGAACAGCAATTGGCGGAGCAATACGGATTACACAACGAAATCGGAACAGCCAAGCGAAGCCGACTTGTTCATTGCGAAACCATAAACCTCGTACGTTTTATTGCAGACGAATGGCACAGAAGTCTTTCAACGTATTACTTTTACACACACACACCCCGACAAGCAGCATCTTCCATCCGGCTGGGGCCTAAGTGTGAACCTGAACCTGAACGTGGGAGAAGCACTGCAAAGTCCGACACTCGCTGCCTGACGGCATTCGGTTTGCACTTCGGGCGTCTAATGGGGATCGGCAATAAATAAAATTGTTACAACACAAAGTAATATTGAATGGATTTTTTTTGTGTCAACAAAGGCAAACGCAATCGTGGACAAGCTGAATTTCGGAATGATTCACTTTTGAAAGTGAGGGACGACGAAAAGCGGTTATTTATAGCGGGAGTTTCCCGAACCCGACACGATTTGCGGTGAGGTGACTACCCGGAAAATAGCTTTTTAGATTGAATTCAATAAAAAAGAATGAAATTGTTTCGTGCCCGTGGAAAATGGGGTTGTGAATTTGAGAAGAATCGTTTTCGCTGTTTTAGCTTACGAAGCCTAACAATCGAGATAACGCATGGATAAATGTTTGTACAATCAGTCAGGGGATTTGCAAGTCTGGAAAATGTCGTCCAGTTCAACTAAAGTAAATTAAATATTCATAAATTGCAGTACGGACGAATGAGGCTCAAGTGGTGGAAAAGTCTGCTCCAGGTAAAATCGTTTATCGAAGTTTAGAAAAATTTGACGCATCACGCTACCTACAATTCCGTCATTGCTCCTGACACATTTGTCACGTACAGCTAAATTGAAACGTGATTTAGTAAGATAAACGTCACAAGATAGAATCATCTCGATATGTACAAGGAAGAACAATTGACACGTTCGCAGGTGGTGCAGGATTGTTCCGTCGGAAACCGTCACAAAAGCCACTGTTCCCCATGCGAGCGAAAAAATCTAGAAGCCACACATACTACTGCATTTGGCCATGAAATGATTTGATTAACTTTTTAAAAATTCAAAGCAGCTTTTGCTTTGAAAAAATATTGAATCGAGGGGCGGTAAAATGATGTTTGAATAGCGACGACAAATTTTTATGCCGCTTATTAAATCCAAGTTGAATGCAAGTGGAGAAAGTTTGATTTGAATTCGAATTGGCCCATTCACATAAATATGTAAACTAGAAGAACAGCAACAGCGCGATGAGAAGTCATATCAGCGACGGCAGCCGTTCAGATCTTGGTTGGAATTTCCGCTAAACTTCGATTGCCATCTTTCGTTGGTCGTTCTCTTGTGCATGTCGAATGCATCTTCTTGATGATGGCCACCAGAAAGTACTGGGACACGGGAACAAAAAAAAAGAACATCCTGTATACCGGATACGTGAGGCGAAAGTAGAATTTCTATCGACAGCGCAGTTTGGAATCGGGTTGTTAAACGGACTGAAATTATTCGAGTTAAGAAACTTCACTCAAATAGCGTCATTTTCTTTTTGAAATGCAGTCGAGCTGTAGTCCGTTCCGCGTGGAAATAGAATTCAAATCAAGTCGGGCGCAAAAAAATTCCCTTTGACTTGAGATCACTGGACGGGAAGTTCCGGATAGTATTCATGGAATTGCAAACATGCTTGGGAGAAGTAAAATTGATCAACTCGGATGTTACATTTTAAGAATCTACTGAAGTTGCTAGTTTCACTCGAAAAAAAAAACATGCAACTTACAGTTCTCCTCACTTCATAAACAATAGATCGAGAGTTGTATTTTTTCAGCAAGTTTAATCGCAGTTAGTTTCTATATTACTTTTCAATGCTTTCAAGATAAATTTTAGACATGTTTGCCTATTCCAAGCTTAGTGTTTTCAATTGAATTCATAATACGTTTACCCCTTGTTAAATTTCGGAGTTTACATATTTTTACGCAAGTTTCGTAATTCAAGTGGATCTAGACTGACCTTTTATCCCTGATTTCATCTTGATTCATTTAGCAGACATGACCTAGAAAGTGGCATATGTGAAGACTTTCTTACGCGGATTTCAAAATTTGTGCAATTTTTTTGCTTTTGTGAATTTTGACGTAGAGCTACGTTTTGCGGCAAAATTCTGGAGTGGGAATGCATCTATTTAAATATAAAATATCGATAGCGTCACGAAAATTGTCCAATTCGAATGCTGATAATTTAGTCAATTTTCAACGAAGTTCCTCCATTCTTGGAGCAATCGATCACAAAATTAGCTACGCGTCTGCCACAATGCACAATATTGTATTGACGTGGGACTACGTCTTTGTTTTCTATGCTGGTATCCATTCTGTGGAAATGAATCCATAAAATTGGAAATGAAACTGGCAAATATTGCGTCAGATTTCTAACAATAATGACAGCATAACCACATAATAACCAATAATAATAATAACCAATATGTTGTTTGATAGATAAAATGTTGAACAATTTTGTAATACGCTAGTTATCATTATTTTTTCATTGCAAAGCGGTAAAAATCGATAAAAAGTGTCAAAGACTAATTTACGCGAACAATGAACCAATCACATGCGAGCATTCCTAGCACAGACGACATTAGACACCAACCATTCCCTGTGATATTGTCTATATCAATATTCAAAAAAAAAAGTAGGAGGTTGTATCCAAGACACGACCGCATAACTGACGTAGAACTACGCACACTATTAACAAATGCATTTTTGTAGGTGTTTCATTAATGAGTCGAAGTCTACTAATGCTTGCTTTGTGCTGCCTCAACAGTGGGGTAATAAAGACACTGAAAACACGAGCTGTAAAAGCTGTTTCACATTCTGTAAATTAGACGGCTGCTACAGATTTAAATTGCTACTATCCAGCACAGATTGCTCGCTTGAGTTGTCAAAAAATAATTAACCTTCAAATATTTGTTTATTTGCCTTGAGAAAAGCATTTTGCTGCTCAAAATTGGATTTGCTGATGGCAACCTTTATGCTGCCTCAGTAGTGGGGCAATAACGGCAGTCTGACGACACACGCTGAGAAGCGAGCAGAACCGCGCTGCTCCTGAGATATGGTGACCAACCACAGGGCAAGTGCTTAATTTGAAGGCAGCCACAGGCGCGACCCGCTGCTATGGTCTGTTACTGCAACTGCAGAGTGCCGATATCTGCTGCTACTGCTGTCAACGTTGTGGACGGTCCATCCAGTTCACCTTCCGACTAATGAATGTAACTAGTTTTCCCAGAAACACTCTTTTATAGCCGAAGGGTGCTACGTAATAGGCCACGCCTTTCAGTTCAGTTTTCACATTCTCTAATGTTCTTCAGACGAATTATTCCACAATTCGCGTTTGATTTTTGTATCCAGCTAGTAAACAAAGAAGGTGCTCTCACTCACGCAACGATATTACCCCTATTGTATTACGGCTTGTAATATCAAGCAAGCGATTTCGTTTGCTCATTGTTGCGTGTTGCATCATGTTGCAACTTGGCAGCTGGGAGACGACGAAATTCTGTTAATGCTGATTGATAGAATCGACTTTAAATCAGTACTGCATATTCGAATTAACTGCCTTTGTGAATGCGTTCTAACCGGGCAGTTTGTTATTCAAAATCGGTTATGTTGATCGCAGCCTTTGTGCTGTCCCAACAGTGGCGGTATTAACTAAATAAACTACAACAGAATTTGATTGCTAGGATCCCGCGAAGAATGTTTGCTTGTGTTGATGCTAGGAAATTTTCACCCTTTAATTACTTGTTTATTTGCCTTGAAAAAAGGCATTTTGCTGTTCAAAATCGGTTGCTGATCGCATCCTTTGTGCTGCCCCAACAGTGGGGGAGTTAAGATACACGGACAACATGCTCTGTGGAAGCTATTTCACTTTCTGTAAATTAGACGGCCGCGACAGATGTAACTGCTAGAATCCGCACAGAATGCTTGCTTACGTTGTCAAAAATTATTAACTTTCAATGACTAGTTTATTTGCCTTGAAAAAGGCATTTTGCTGTTCAAAATTGGATTTGGTGACGACGATCTTCATGCTGCCCTTACACGGGGGAATAATGGCAGTCTGGCGACACACGCTGAGAAGAACCGCGCTGCTCCTGAGACGTGGTAACAAACCACAGGGCTAGTGCTGCTGCTAAGGAAGGACGACTGCTATTGACAACTTGTCGCTGTCCAGAACTATTATGAGCGGCTTCGGCTGAAACAGGCTCTTATATAGGCTAAACAGCATGTTTTCAATTGCAAGGTATATGATTTTGTCGACCGTGCTTGGGAAGCAATCATATAACGACCAATCAGAGGACGTAATTTTCGTTTAAACAAGGCTTGACAATTATCAATAGTACAATAGTTTGCATAATCAATCAACAATTTTCTACATCTGGGTGGATGCGTGTATAATTTTCCAAACAATTGCTGTAAAAATGAAGGAAATCGGTTGAAAACAAACCGATTTATAAGCATTTAAAAAGGGACATATTTCGTCCCCATTTCGGTAATAGTTTTCCTATTTGCATCCCTATGTGGTAGGCTAAAGAAAAACGTAGTTCTACGTCAAAAAGACAGAGTCTCCCCGTCCCAATAGGTCAATTTATGTTTGCTTTCATGAGCCTAAACTAATTTGATGTTTAGAAGGTAAAAGTTTTCGGAAAGTTTGAAACAACCTCTCTTCCTAAACAATTTCTAAACATGCTGTCAGAGCGTATTAAAAACTGATGTCTTGAAAGAAAACATGCTGGTGAAAGCAACAGTACCGTAGAGTATACGTTAGGGTGCCAGGCAAAATGGTCATCTCGAATTTCAAAAAAAAAACAACCTATACAAAATGTTCACCTGCTCGAAAAAACACCCTGTGCAAAATTTCAGCTCATTCGGACTTAAAATGGGGCGGCGCAAAGCGATTGAAGTTTGGCTTTTTTGAAAACCGAAAAATCACCTAAGGGGGGGGGGTCACGTGAAATTTCGGTTTTCGATTTTTTTTTTGATGCCAAATGACTTAAAAACGCATGAAACGTCGAGAATTGGTGTCATCTGAAAAAAATTTTTTTGCTAAAATTTACTCTCTGGGACTTAGTCGTTTTTTCAATTGTGGAAGGCGGAGTTCAAAATGTTTAGAATTTATCTTTTGAAATTGATCACTAGTCTCTCGAAATAGCTTGTATAATGATATACACTATAACTAGCACCGAATACATTATGTTTCATTAGGGTGGTTCATTTATTCGGCATAGGGTGGTTCATAATATTGTGAAAAATGTGTATAAAATAAAAAAAAGCACTTCGGTTCGTTTGATTGGTGTGACGTTTCCGACAAAGTTGTAGATAATAATTCTGTCTTTTCAAAAAAATTACTCTCAAAAAATTATTCATTCAGAAGTTGGAAGATTGAAAATTAATTATTCAAAAGGGCTCATTTTTTAAAAACTTAATTTTTTTAAATAAAACCTACCAAAACAATGAAACCAGTCCGATCATATAGAAATTAAGAAAAATAAGTTATCATTTTTCGAAAAAAAAAAATTTTTTTTTTGAAAAAAAAAATTATTTTCAATTATTTTTTTCAAAAGGCATATTTTTTTTGGAAGGACAAAATATTATCTACAACTTTGCCGAAGACACTATGCCGTTTCGACTGTAGACATATTTTTAATTTCCAATGGAGCACACTATGAGGAATCAAGAATGTTTCTACAGTCAAAACGGTTTATTTGATTGGCATAGTGTATCTGGCAAAGTTGTAAATAATAACTTCGTTCCTCCAAAAAAATGTACCCTGTGAAAAAAAAAAAATAAATTGAAAAAATATATAACTTTTTTTTCCGATTTCTCAATGGCCGGTTTCGTTGTTCAGTTAAACTTTCGAGGTTTTTATAAAAAAAATCAGTTTTTTCAAAAGGGCTGTTTTCGATAATTAATTTATAACTTTTTTTTATTTTTTTTAAATTAGTGATTTGTTTTTAGTGTGTATATTTTTTTTTTTGAAAAACAAAACTATTATCTACAACTTTGCCGAAGATGTCACACTGCTCAAACGAACCGTGTTGGCTCTTAAAATTTTTGTAATCATCAATACCTATCCGAAATAGCATTTTCCAATAACTTTTCAAAAATGAGTTGGTTTCAATAAATTAAACCAATAGCTTTAAATGGCATCTTTTGCCTATAAAAACGTCTATGCAAAGTTTCAGCCAATGGGCACGTTCTCGTTCTGATGATGTAAATTTGACAGAAAATGTATGGTCGAACTGTCAAAACGACGCAAACCCAGAAACAACGAGTCAATTGTGCTGCGTATCTGATTGAGATCCCTAAACTCTCATTATCACTGAATAACATCGATACAGTCTTTTGTCCGATTATATAAGCCAGAGCACTGTATGTTCATTCAAGTGTTGACAAAGGACATTTTTGTGGTAAATAAAACGAATAAATTGTCTGGTACAACATTCGAAAGACGAGTGATAGTGTCTTAGAGAGTAGATTTTTCAAACAAAGTAATATAACATATTCCATCAGTTTACACCGTTTCTTTTAAAAGACACATGGAAACGAAAACATTTTTCAAATATCAAAATTCCATGTACCTCCCGTGTGTGATTTTGCAAATCACATGAAAGCATTCAACATTTTCCACGAGACACAATCTTAATTTTGGTTGAGATAATTTTTTTTTGCACAGAGTAGTTTGATACATTTTGTAATTTTGGTCTGTAATTTTTCGCCATTTTGCTTATAATTTTTCCAATTCAACATTGCCACCCTAACGATAATGATAAAACAAATATTATATTTTCAGGAATATTTCCATTGGTATTCAGTGAGAAGTGATTTTTTTCATTTTATACTCATTTTTACACAATATTATGAACCACCCTATGTCGAATAAATGAACCACCCTAATGAAACATAATGTATTCGATGCTAGTTATAGTGTATATCATTATACAAGCTATTTCGAGAGACTAGTGATCAATTTCAAAAGATAAATTCTAAACATTTTGAACTCCGCTTTCCATAATTGAAAAAACGACTAAGTCCCAGAGAGTAAATTTTTGCAAAAAAAATTTTTTTCAGATGACACCAATTCTCAACGTTTCATGCGTTTTTAAGTCATATGGCATCAAAAAAAAATTTCGAAAACCGAAATTTCACGTTCCCCCCCTTGGGTGATTTTTCGGTTTTTAAAAAAGCCAAACTTCAATCGCTTTGCGCCACCCCATTTTAAGTCCGATTGAGCTGAAATTTTGCACAGGGTGTTTTTTCGAGCAGGTGAACATTTTGTATAGGGTTTTTTTTTTTGAAATTTTCTGGTCACTTTTTTTCCATACGGTGATTGGCGCCCTAGTATACGTAAAGCAGAGTGCCGCTAGTTTCTCGTCGTTTATTATTGCAACAGGCACGACTTCTATTCGCGTGCAATTAAAACTGAAATGCTGCTACTGATTGTAACTGAAAGTTTATTTCACTCATATGGTTACCATAAAAACCATAAATTACTCAACAAGCATTGAACATTTTTACATAGGTTATAAGTTATAAGTTTTTTTTTTTCATTTAATTTTATCTTCGATATTTACTAAATAATCGTGACCGACACAATATCGAACGAGTAAGTTCATGAAAATACAAATTTATAGAAGAGTAAAAGCGAGTGCTTGAGAATTTTTTTTCCAATCACTAAGATGTTTTCAGAATATTCTTTATATATTTCAACATTGTTAGATGATATTTTTTATTTTTAACTTTGCAAATAATATTATATACTTATATTATCTGTCTTCTGAATACAGTAAATGTAATTGTTGGCGAATAAAACAGAATCAAACAACAAAATTTAGTCTTCTTAAACTTTAACTTCGTTTTAATGGTTAAATGTTGTTTGCACATAAAAACACTACAGGCACAACATCACCAAGTGTAAATGAAGTTCTTTCGAGTGTTATTAAATATATTTCTGAAAAAGGAGGGGGAAGCTGAGAATTAAAATACGTAAATCACTGAATAAACGAATTAATTCTATCTATAATTACAGTAATTACAGTGTCATACAACCCTAGGGCTGTATACCTTGTAGTAGTTTTGTGATGCCAGGACCTTTCGACCGATCTAATAGCATTTCTGGAACCGTGATGATATCAAGAGAACGGATATCGACCCCAAACGCCATTTTGAAATTCATGATGGTGACTTTCGGTTTCTGGCAAATGTCCTAAAATGGCCGATCAGTTTCAATATGGTTATTTCCAGAATCAGAACCAGAAATCAACTCAAGACGGTGACGTCCGACTTCTGGAGAAAAACCTACAGAGGTTGAATACCATCTAGTATGGGCATTTTCGGAACCGGGATGACATCCAGTGCCGTAAGTCAACCCCAGTCACTTCTTTTTATCTCGCCGCCACGTTATTTTCTGAGTGTTGTTTTATCAGTGTTGGATTGAAGATTCTGGCATAAAAATATTGATACAAGATAGGATATCGTAATCTAAGCGTAAGCGTATCTTAGCAAGCGTTGTAAGAAAATTACACTGAAATTAACCGCTTCAGAACCTGCTGCAAAGAACAAGGATGAAAATTATCACTCGAGTTCATTTTTCTCGCAAGCCGATAGCTCATTTTATAAGCACAATTCTGAATAACTTTGTATGACGAACTTGAAGTCCTCAAGTAGTACTACAACTTTGTCGAAGAAAGTATTGCTCGTACTCAAACACCGTAGCTGTAAGAGGACGTTCTGGGGAATTAGCGCGATAATTATCACAATCACGACAATTATCGCGATAATTTTCTTAAAACTGCTCTCAAGGCTCCGGGATTTGATGTGGGCAATACTCTTTTCGACAAAGTTTTAGTACTACTTGGGAACTTTAAGTTCATCATACAAAGTTGTCCAAAATTTGCTTATCAAATGAGCTACCAGTTTGCGAAAAAAATGAGCGTGAGTGATAATATACATCCTTGACAAGGAATACCTTGACTTAAGACAGGTTATCGTAATTCTTATAAACCTTGCAGTCGTGTCTCATACACATTTATTTTAGTTTTTTCGGTAAAATCGGAAAATAGAATTGGTATTCAAACTCTACTTTTTCGGACTTTATTGCCGTTATTCGGGTTTGAATCTTGATGAATTTAAAAAAGAAATGAAAAATCAAAAAAAGTAGGAGGTTGTATCCAAGACACGACCGCATAACTGACGTAGAACTACGCACACTATTAACAAATGCATTGTTGTAGGTGTTTAATTAATGAGTCATAAAGGCTACTAATGCTTGCTTTGTGCTGCCTCAACAGTGGGGTAATAAAGACACTGAAAACACGAGCTGTAAAAGCTGTTTCACATTCTGTAAATTAGACGGCTGCTACAGATTTAAATTGCTACTATCCAGCACAGATTGTTCGCTTGAGTTGTCAAAAATTATTAACTTTCAATGACTTGTTTATTTGCCTTGAAAAAGGCATTTTGCTGTTCAAAATTGGATTAGCTGATGGCAATCTTTATGCTGCCCCAACAGTGGGGGAATAATGGCAGTCTGGCGAGACACGCTAAGAAGAACCGCGCTGCTCCTAAGACATGGTGACCAATCCGCTGCATTCCGCTGTTACTGCTGAGTGCTAATATCTGCTGTCAACGATGTGGACGGTCCATCCAGCTCACCTTCCGACTAATGAATGTAGCTAGTTTTCCCAGAAACACTTTTTTATAGCCGAAGGGTGCTACGAAATAGGCCACGCCCTTCTGTTCAGTTGTCTAATTCTCTAATGTTCTTTAGACGAATTATTCCACAATGCGCATTTGATTTTTGTATCCAGCTAATAAACACCGATGGTGCTCTCACACACGCAACGATATTACCCCTATCGTATTACGGCTTGCAATATCAAGCAAGCGATTTCGTTTGTCGCTGTGTTGCAACTGAGCATACAGAATTTGACTGTTGCAACTGAGCATACAGAATTTGACTGCTAGGATCCCGCGAAGAATGTTTGCTTGTGTTGATGCTAGGAAATTTCCACCCTTCAATTACTTGTTTATTTGCCTTGAAAAAGGCATTTTGATGTTCAAAATCGGTTGCTGATCGCAACCTTTGTGCTGCCCTAACAGTGGGGGAGTTAAGATACACGGACAACATGCACTGTGGAAGCTATTTCACCTTCTGTAAATTAGACGGCCGCGACAGATTTGAACTGCTAGAATCCGCACAGAATGCTTGCTTACGTTGTCAAAAATTATTAACTGTCGGATAATGTCCGGATATCCGGTTGATCCGGATTTTGGATATTTGTCGGATATCCGAGGTCGGATATCCGGATAGTCCCAGCACTACTTACTACGTACTGCCTGTACATGCTTACTCTGTACATCTAACTCGTAGTGAACTACGCATCATCACGGGACTCCTCACTGGACACTGTCGTACTCGCTATCATTCAACGCTGAACCTGAGAGCTCAGCGCAATTTGCTCTGCTTTTGCGGGCTCTTACTTCATCAAGGTTCAACATCTTCGGAAGTAACCTCTCAACTTCATACCAGGTATGCAATACCAAACCCAAAACGGTCGGATTGGGGCACAGGTTTACAACCAGCTAACTCAACTCCATCAATGAGTTCGAGCATCTTGTAGTCTGTGTAAATCAATCGGGATTCGCCACAAGAGATGACAATTTACTCAAATTGCCTTTTTCCCAAGCGAACTCTGAACCTGAGGTACACTAAAGTTTGATATTTTTTTTTAGTGTAGCAACGCAAACACTCCTGTTCTGACTACAAGTTACCTTTGATTTTAGTCCTCCACTCACTCCCTCTCGCCTGGTCTGGAGCCAGTCGTAAGGAAATCAAAGCTAACTGCGTCCTAACTAATATTCGGAACACGTGTTAAATTAGCAGATGGCTATAGGCTCTGATGCAGGTGCATCGACAAAAACCGCCAAAAACGTAATAATGGGCGGAAGGCAATTTTGAGATGTAAGAAAGACATAGTATCAAAGATATCAAGCATGTGAATGAAATCTAAAGTTAGCCAAACCACTGTCAGTTGATTATGAACGTTACCTTATAGTTACATGTCCAATAAGTTCTGTAATGTCACGGCATTGCCATCAAAATTAGGTTGTCAAGTGATGGAATAAGGCAGCACCTGTTGTAATTCATTGAGGATAGACTATGAAAAAGTCAAGAACCTTTTGCTCGAGAAAATGAGCAGTTTGGATTTTTTTAAGTGTGTAGCAATTTTTATAAGCATTGAAATTGTAATTTTTCAATAGTAGTAGAAAAAAAAGCGCAAAAGATGCACGAAAGCTTTTCCAAATAAAATTCAATGTGAGGACACTATCAATTTATTGTAAGCGTTTTTCAGCATTTTTACGGAACATTTTGTTCATGCTTGATCTTTTCTACTTCTAGAAGGTCATAAGGAAATGCAAATTCTTATGATGTTACCATATTAATATTTTTATTAAATTATTTATTATTTATTAAATTATTTAATTATCAAGTTCAACATACTCCATTATATCTTGGAATCCTAACGCCACCGGTTCCGTATTCTCTTTGGTACATGCTGTCGTTTGCTGAATTAGAATGAAAACTAAAGCGCAAGAAATATTCCGAAAGTATAGTGCTTCCTATTTATAGCTATTTATTTGATTTATATCGTCGTGATGATAATAAAAATAAAAATATAAGTTTTCTTCGGCAGCTGAATGAGTTGAAGTTTAAATGTATTTATAAAAGTTTGAAAAATCATGCTTTAAATCAAGTTATAAATTGATCATTTATGCGAAAAATAGAACGCGATTGTAAAAGGTAAGTTAAATTATAATGAGCTTCTTAGTGAGCGAAAAGCAATAAAGAAAATCAAACTGAACCAAACTGAACTCGGATAATATATGCAACCTGACGAATTTCATATTTTCCAATACGTTTCCAAAATTCACACAGGACTGTACATGGAATAATTCCGATAAATTATTGGGAATGTTTTACATCCGCATAAAATACGGCAATCGGAAACACGCCTTATGATTTATTTTCTTAATAGGCAGTCCACTCTTTCTTCACTACAAGCGTTAGCTTTTGGCGTGTCATAATTGTTAGAAATATAATAAACAGTTTTTCACTCACAAAGTCAGAATGTACCTTTCAAAGTAACATGTATAGGCAATAATATTAAAATGGAGAACGTGGTCACAACTCTGCCTCCCTCAACGGACGGGCTATTCCGACGCCAACTGCCAGAGGGTCGCCTCCGGGCACGTGTGCCTCTAGTCCACTAATACCGTTTGACCTTGATAATGAATTGATTTAGTTTGCTACGGCACAATAAATCTCGACCAATATGGGCATACAACGAAACTTTCGACAGTACGTGTACGAGAAATGTAATAAAACATCACACCCTAGAAGCGGGCCCAGTAGATGTAAATGTGCCCTGGACCTGGTTACTAAATACACTAGGGGACACTCCGGTGGCCATTGAAATGGGAATTAATGGCTTCGACAGCGATAGCGACAACACTATCGACAAAAAAGGTTAAACGTGGCAGTTTTCTCAAAAGAAGAATGTATAGATTTAGTCATAGAACATACCGACCGACGATGACGGCAGCTTCGTTTGTGGTTCACCGGTAATAGACTGCTGCTGTAGGATTTGAAATGCTGTCAGCTACTAGGCACTAGGCACTAGGCACTGACGCCATAAGCCAATGCTGGAAAAATCGATAATCACCTGCGGGGACCTCTTATGGAAGTGTAGCAGTTTCGCCTAAGTTGTTATGCTGGCGTGCCTAATCAATTCCCAGCGGATTAGGATCGCTACCAGTACAAGCAGGAACGCAAGGCTATGGCGCTACCTGGGTAACATAAACACCATATCTAGGCATCTTCTAGTTAAACTAAACCGTAGGCATTTGCCGTAGCAGAAGGGAAGCAGGCGTCAAGCGGATGATTCCTGCTTTACGTAATTGAGTTTCTGTACGATCGATGGTGAAAGAAAATACCAGGACGGTAGGATAAAACTTTCGTTAATTCGAATAAGTTTCAAGTTATGAGTTGTTATACAAGCGAGCAAATATCCATTCGCTATCGCACCGCTTGCAACACCAAGCAGTACAAAGTTCGGCGCCAAGCTGAAATATTCAACCACCTTGTCGGATTATCCACCCCCTTCTCTAGTTTCCCAAGGGAAATTCATCAACATTTTCATTTCCAGCGACTGACGGGCCAATCGAGCAACGGCGATCGACCGTCTATAACTAATCGAAGGAAGTGGGATTTTCAATCGCGCACGCTGTGCTATTTCCAAACACGGCGAAATTGCGAACGGAATCAATTTTGCTCCACCCCTCGGTGTCGAAAACCACCCGTCTCGGCTAGCCCCAGGTTGCTTGGCCGTAGGGACGTGGTGAAATTTAATAGAGATTTGAAAACCGTTTATTAATTAAGTGTTCTTGTTTTATAGGTCGAGAGCTGCTTGTGCCGGTCGCTATTATGCTAAGCCATTGTGATTTCCCTCTTGCTGCTGCTGTTCTGTAGCGGCACCATTTGTGCGAAGGACCTCCAGCCAACCAGCTAAGCTTCGGCTGCTCGCGTTGTGGGAATACTGGTGTACTAAATCAAATGTATGTGCCAGCTGCTCTGACACCGATGGAGGTGCTACCAGCTTCTTAGACGATGAACTCGAATTCCTTCGCAATGAATTATTTTCCTCAAGGAGTGAAGATGTGGCATGTCGAGTGCCGCTGGAGTTTATATCAACTGAAATGGTGCGAACGTACCGCGTACGTGTGGAAGATACACTTATCAACGTTAATTTCAACGACAATCTAGTCAAAGCTGTGGCACTACAGCACAAGATGGTGGCTCTTGATGCCTGCAACTTAAGCGATTTCGCTTCTGTAGGATAACAATCAGCGCACGATTTCGCTGTCGCTTATCTTAAAGAAGAAATTTATATCGGTACTTATAATTTGCAATAGAGCGAGTACTTAGTCCAGTAAAGTGCTGAAGATATTAATGTTTGATACTAATTAGTAATAATTGCTGGAACATTGCATTTTTATTCTGTCTTCTAGGGGTGCTAGCCGATTTCTCAAAAAGATCACATTGAACACAATCACTAATGATAAAAATTTTTCGCAATTTATTTAGCATTCTTAGTTATTTCGACAATGTACATGGAAAGTGTAGGCTATAGGCCAATCTTTTTCCCCAAGTCACTTTTAGTTAAAAAATCTGTCGAAAAATTTAAGAAAAACAGAAAAATGATTCCATATTACACTTGAATTAACCGAGTTACTTGTTACAAAAAAAAACCAAAAGGAATTAAGAATTATGGCCTTATTGGACTTGGAATTGAAAAAATCGCTCCGTAAGTCAGAAAAGGTATAAATAGGAAATTAACACAAATTAAGCTTAAGGGGGATCATTTTTTAAGTTATAGGCCAGGAAATTTTAATAAGAATATGATCTCATACAAGGTTCTAATTGTTGTAAAAAGTTCACAGTGAGGTTATATTGTAAGGATTTCAACAACATTTGAAAAGTGCTAAAAACAATTCTTGTATCTAAATCTAAATTGAGCTAAACATTGTTATAAGTAAATAGGCTTACAGTAGGAAACAGGCAGAGTAATTGTGAGACAAATTATGATAAAACAACAGAACAAACAGAACCCGGCTTAAAGATAACTTTAAAACTGATATTTTAAAATAAGCTTGGGCTTGACTGTGTCGTTCTAATCTGGCTTAACGGAATATATCGAATATACTGTTCATTGATGCCTATTCGAATAACATTAAGTTTTAATTTTAGATTAATTCTTAGCTCGTAGTTTATGAGATACTTTAGAAAGTAAGACACTAAATATAACTGGCGCCGTTGAACATCAACTTGTATTGTGAACAAAAAAATAAGCTTGAGGTTAGCGGAGAACGTTTCTGAAGGCCAAAAAAAGATAAAATATTAAACTTTACGTAAACTCAAAATCGCTCGAAATTCTTTCTTAAGCCATAAATAATGGAATCTTTGCTTGCATAGAGAAATTTCTCTATGAACAAGCTGTAAGGAATTTGGAGTAATTTTTTTCTCCGATGACGTAAAATATATCTGCCACTAAGCTCGTGGTAAGCAACTTTTTATAGCTTGTACATGAGTGTTTTTGGAGAAAATCCATTTTAATCAAAGTAGGCAGCGTGACTAAGCACTCGAGTCCAAGTGAGTCTTCAAACTTGCATGCACATCTATTTTCGGTTGTACGCAAACCCTACTAACAGTGCAGTATACTTGAGTTAGATTTAAGTTTGAATGTTGCATAACAACTGCACAAAAATCGAATTGCGATGAAATTAGTGACGTGTCTGCAGCAACTGTTTATTGCTTTGTCCTTTGAAAGCATAAATTCAATTTAAAAACGAAACTCATCGCATCAACTTAATCGCCTGCATCGTTGAATACATCGTGCACTGCATGCTTTGTGTGTGTGTGTAAGTGTGTGTGTGTGTGTAAGTGTGTGTGTGTGTGTGTAAGTGTGTGTGTGTGTGTGTGTGTGTGTGTGTGTGTGTGTGTGTGTGTGTAAGTGTGTGTGTGTGTGCGTGTGCGTAAAAGTGTGTCTGTGTGTGTGTGTGTGTGTGTGTGTGTGTGTGTGTGTGTGTGTGTTTCTGTGTTTGTGTGTGCGTGTTTACAATTCATCTCCCACTGGCCGTCAGTGCTTTTAAGGAAAAAACCTATCTGCATCCATTTCTTTTTTGGCGATGATTTACATTTTAACTTTTTTATTATATTACGTAATGTATAGATGCAAATATTTTTAGCCCTGGAGATGAAAGGTGACAGTTCTAGTGTTAATCATTACATTTCAAGAATGCCTGGTAAAACACGTACATTCCAAGATCGCCTTCATAAACACTAAGCTCCGCATGAATACGTTGTTATGCCTATAAGAAATAACATTGTATTCACACTTCTAGACTAGTTTGCATTAGTGGCTTGTTTGAGCTTCGGCTTCTCTGATTGAAACGATTTTACCAAAAACCTATTTCTCTCTTTCTCCTGTAATGCATCTAAGCATCTCGTTGGGTATGGAATAAAGAAATTCTTCGTTGTACAGATTCGAATCTGCATGACTTTTTCATGGCAGCTAATTCGTTTACCCGCCAGCGAACGGCGGTGGCGCTGTGAGCGTATCTGAATCTACTTATCGGTGGATGCGTTTCGTGGCTAGTTCAGGTGATCTTAACAAACAAAAACTTTGAAAATATAACAATACTTATCCTGCCCAGAGCGGTCCGTTGATTCTCTTCTTCAATTTTCTAGGTATCAGGGGAACCCGAAAATTGCGGTTTCACCAATTACTCCATTATGGTGTTCCGCAGGAAACAGCCATTATTCCCTAAATTTTACGTTGAGGCAGAACGCGCACAACACAGCTCGATCATGCATATGACAGGTCATATATTACGCCCAAAGCAGGTTTCTATACTACCAAAATGCTCTACTGGCTCTACTGCCAGGCTTTCACTATCGCTGGTGCACGAACACCTCACACAAACCATCACCATGGCAACGAGAGAACCATCAAATAACAGTCGGCGAGCCAAATGCACACGCAAAACTTTTCCTTATTACTTTAAAAGCAATAGCGCAAAATTACCTTTTAGATAGCAAATCCATTACTTATAAAGCAATAAAATTCTTCCCCAGTTAAGTAACAACACATACTGTCATATATTTAGCACGTGTTATGAGAGTACGATTATCTAATAATGGTCGTTTCAACCACATGCAACGTTTTTTCTGTCGAAAAATGCTCCCTTTCCACCTCAAGTCAAAAAAAATCACACACCGTCGCATAAGTTGTACATGTTACAAGTTTCTTTCAATCTCCAATTCATCCGGTGGGCGTGTATTAGTTCGCTCGTTGTATGCATACGGAGTAGCGAAAAAATATGACAAGAGCTGCCAAGCAACATTTTCCCCGTCATAGAGTATGCAAACGTTGATGATTTCAAAGACTTGAAATGCGCCTTAAAATGACATCACGATCTGTAAACTGCGTTAGAGGAAAATAAAAACATTCGCTTTCTTGCAAGCTATTTACAGCACATAATCATTGGTTCATGGAAACTCATTTGGACCTGTTTGAATATACAAAACTCGTGCCCATCCAGAACAATATTCGCAACTTCGGCAACTCTGGTCAGACAGTATTACATATTTCCATTTCAAGTAAAAACTGGGGGACGAAACGAAAGTGTTTCTAATTGGACATTTGAGGTTGACGGTTGAGATTCTGATTATGTGTGGATGAAGGGAGACAAAAATGAACCAGATCGTTGCATCAATACAAATGCAGCGAGTGAAGTCTTGCCAACACATGCATTGCGGTGCTTGGCTGTATATTCTCCTGCAGAAACACATACAATCGTGTGGCCGTCATAATTTTTATTACTTTTTGTTTGTTACTTTTTGTGTATAATGCGCAGTCATAAGACACAAAAAGTAATAAAAAATTGCCCAAAAGTAATAAAATATTCCCCGTTTGCGTTGGGTGCAGCAACATCTTTGAACTAAATTTTCACTCACAAACTAGCTTGTTTTGAACGAACTTTACATATTTCACACAAAATACCTCGAACTAAAAATGCCTACATTAATTTATCAAATTGTTGACACATAAATCATGGAGAAATCACTATTAAAAGAAATAATTGAAAAGCACTGTGTAGCCATTCAGTTCTGTGCTGCCAGTTCGTTCATGCATCGTGTACTGCATGCTTTGAATGCATTTAATCGATCAGAGTGTGCGATGCAAAAAAATCGAACTATTGTGAGAAAGCAGATTCAAGTTGAATTAAAACCTGGAATAAGGCTAGCTACTCAGTTCAACTTTGTATGAGTTTATGCCATCACTGGTTTTTAGAAAATGGCGGTCTTTTGATATTACTTCATGTGAGCAGAACTGCCATGGGCTGCCATTGAACGGAAGGAGGTAGAACTTCCCATTTGAGCGTTTCCATATCAGTTTTAATGATTTTTGTAGTATGAGGTTGAGTGTTGTCATGCAGTAGAATCTGTTTTTCATGCCTCTGTGATGGTTTAGTTTGGTTTGAACAGTTCATAATAAATAACATCGACCTGGTCGCAACAAATTGGTTGCTCGGTAAACGACTGGGCAGTAAGGTACAGAGCATAATGTCCAGCAACTCCTATCTCTACTTCCACATAGCACCGACTGGGATACGAATACGAGCTACGAAATAAGAACAACGATCGGAAGCACGGTACATGGAACTGCAGATCGTCGAACGTCCCGGGTGGCGACCTGCTGGAACAGCGAAAAGCCCCCTTTTCGACATTGTTGCGTTCTAGGAGCTTTGTCAAAAAGGAGTGTAGCTTATGTGGAGGATTTGTGGCCGCAGAGCACTGTACTTCCAGAGTGGCTGCACCAACGACGAACTGATAACTGATTTAATAGTGCTGCGCAGGATGCAAGGTCGTGTGATCAAGCGACAGGCGTTCTGCGACTGGTTGTGTATGCTGAGAATAAAAGGCCGATTCTACAACTACACCATCCTCACAAAGGAAGACCCGATGTGAAGAAAGAAAGGTTTTATGCGCAGCTGGAGAGTCTTTACGATAGCTGCTCACGTCGAGACATAAACTGAAGCAAAGAAATGCACAAACCCGAGATCAGCCCGCACACCGAGACGAACAACAATGGCCAGCGTTTGCCGCCTACCGAGAACTGTTAGTTCGAAGTATTTTCTTTCCTCGCAAAGACATCCACAAAATCAGTAGAAAATAACCATATCAACGTACAGCCTATAGCGTACGTCTTCTCAGACATTATTAACGTACAACAAAGCCGAACTCCGAGTCCAACTTCAAGCAGCTCCAGGACCCTTAGGCTGTGGAGGAATATACGCAACAGCTTGAAGCACTACCTACGAAGGAGATCTTGGCGCATCGCATCTCGAGGAGGATTTGTACAGCTATCAGGGAGACTGCAACGGTGACACTTGGCGTGGAGGCACCAATCGGTACAAACGACTGGTATGACGGGGAATGCAGCGGATGAAAAGAAGAACCGAACCTCAGTGATATATCCGAGCAAGTACAAACGTGCACCGAACAGCATGACCGTAGTTCTCAGATGAAAGAAACGCCAGCAAGAGAATCATGATCATGAGGAGCTTGAGCAGCTGTCCCGTGTCAGCGAAGAGCGGCAATTTTATGAGATGGTTAATCAGTCTCGCAGACGCTAAGTGTCGCAAGCTGACATGTGCAACGGCGCGGATGGGAACCTTCTCATGGATGCCAGCGGAGTGGTCGACAGGTGAAGGGACTACGTTCACTACCGAGTACACATACCCCTGATATTCATGAGGATCATTAAGAGATCGAAAAGCTAAAGTCGTCGGTGAGGATGGACTGCCGAGCTAGCTCTTTAAGTGGAGTGGTGCTGGCAAGCGCACTGTACTGGGTAACATCCAGGATTTGAGAAGGAGAAAAGCTGCCAGATAAGTGCCCCATCTACAAAAAAGGCAACAAGCTGGGGTGCCGTTACTATGCTCTCCCGTCGTCTATCGCCTTTAACCAGAAGATTCGTGGACAAGTACCAAACGAGTTTTATGGGAACCAGCGCCACCACGGACCAGGTCTTTTCAATCCGACAGGTCTTAGCGAAATGTCGTGAATACAACGTGCCCACACATCTCATCTTCATTGATTTCACGGCAGACTAGACTTCCCTGTTTGTAGTTCAACGGGCGGTCATTGACACGATTTCACAAGGTCAATTCAGCATTTGTGCTTCGTGGATGGCGTTAACTCATAACACGTAACTTTGCGACGGCGGAGGAGACCTATGCTCGACTGGGATGAATGCGTCTAAAACGAAATACATGCGAGCGGAAGGCTCCAAGGAAAACGAGACGAGCTCGTATATTTGGGATCACTGGTGATACAATAACACCAGAGATCCAAAGACGAAAGGCTCCGCTTGACTCTGTATAAAACTCTGATATGACCGGTAGTTCTCTATAGAATCAAGATAAAAATGGCAGCGTACGATACAGTATAGAGAAATGAGTTATGGCGAATTATGCTCGAACATGGTTTCCCAACCTAACTAATTAGGCTGATGCGTGCCACCCTTGAAGGCTCTACATCATGCGTCAGTATAGCCGGTAAGATATCGGACTCCTTCTTGACGTTAGATGGTTCGGGCAGTCAAACTTATTGCTCAACATCGCATTACGGCGTGCAAAGAAGTGGCACCATCATTACGAAGTCACACATGCTTCTAGGTTTTGGAAACAATATCGACATCATTGGTATTAATCGTAGAGCAGTGGAAGAGGCCTTCGGACCTCTCAGGAGGGAAGCTGCGAGAATAGGGTTTATCATTAACTCTGCTAAAACGAAATACATGGTGGCTGGTAGAGAGCGTAGTAGTCCGACGGTTGCTGGTGCTGAGGTGTTGTTAGATGGGGAAACTTTTGAATTAGTCGACGAATTTATTCACCTGGGTACATTAGTGACATGTGACAGCGAGGTTAGCCGTGAGATAAAGAGGCGGATAGCAGCTGCAAACAGGGCCTTCTACGGATTGCGTAACCAGCTGAGGTCCCGTAGTCTGCAAAATCGTACTAAACTTGCACTCTACAAAACAGTAATTCTTCCCGTGGCACTCTACGGTCATGAAGCATGGACGTAGAAAGAGGCCGATCGGCGAGCTCTTGGTGTTTTTGAGCGTAGGATTTTGCGTTCAATCCTTGGCGGCAAACTATAAAATGGTGTTTGGCGCAGACGCATGAACCATGAAGTGTAGCAGGTGTTCGGCGAATATAGTTAAGCGAATAAAACACGGTAGGTTGCAGTAGGCTGGGCATGTAGCTAGAATGCCGGAACAACGACCAGTGAAGACTATATTTAGCAGAAATCTCGGTAGAGGCCGTCGACTTCGAGGTAGGCCTCGCACTCGTTGGATGTTTGCTGTCGACGAGGATGCCCGCGAAACAGGTGCTAGGGGAGATTGGAGGATAGCAGCTTAAGACCGAGTGACATGGCGACGTATTCTGGATTCGGCATTGGATCGATAATCGGTCTGTCGTCGTGAAGGTGAAGTAAAGTAAGTAAACCAGCTTGAAACTGCATGTAATTGGTCGCCGGGTTCGTCACCTCTACACTATAAAAAATCGACACGTTACTGCCAAGTGGATTCCACTTACTTCTGTGCTAATAGATGAAACATTTCATATCTACGTGCAATACACTTGCGTTTTAGTACACAGCACAAAATCAAGTGTCTTACACTTCGGTTTGCCATGTCATACATACCAAAATCAACCTTTTCACACTCAGATCTCAATGCCAAAACACGTCAAAATATCGTTGATTCCAATAAAAATCGATATGGGTCGACATGTTAAAATGATTGGGTTGGTTTATTGGTATTCATGTGAAATGAGCATTTGGTATGAGCGTGTGATTTTTTTTTGCAGTGTACGTTTGCTTACGCGAAAATTTAGTTTTGGTCTTTGAAGTTTTTACGCACTATCGATTTGCTAGGAACACCAAAATTCACAGGATTGGTAAAAGTCTATTATCTTTCATATTTTCCCAGTTCGAGCAATAGAGTAACACCTTTTGTTGTATATGGATTAAACCGATGAAAAACGGGGCTGGAAATTCGCACACAAAAAACCCACATGAAGAAACAAAAGTATTTAAAACCAGATATTTAATGTGGACCATAATTAGGTTTTGAATCGCGGAAAAATGCTACTTAAACTAGAACGGAACAAAATGAAAACCCTTATTGATGTCAAAGGTTACTCAAGAACGGTTCTTTGAAATATCGCCAAATCTCAACATTTCATGTATTCTAACCTTAAAAATATTTATTTCGTTACATTTTTTTATTCAACGGTCGAAAAGTGAAACTTTGACTGCTTTGAAGTACTACTTCCAATTGAGCAAAAAAAAATTCGAATGGGGATTTTTTCGAGAGAACGAAATTTTCAATACCCTTGAGCTAAACGAAATTAGATGGGATGGTCCGGCGAAATTTCGCATATGAACAGCCCCTGGTATATAGGACTAAAAGCATAAATTTCTTTTTTATATTTTTTTCCATATAAACAAAAAAGTCTGTACAAGAATACTATTACTCTAGTCAGTTTCTGTGTCGCGCATGTCTTCCATTCCCAGCTCAAATTTCAACATCTAGCTGCTTAAACATTCTAACAGCAATTTGAACACAACCATCGATCGATTAAACGAATGAAATCAATGATTTCTCCACGATAGAATAGTTTCCATTGATAAGGTAATTTTTTACAGTTTTTATTAGAAAAATGAGCATTTTTAAATAATTAATATATGATTTTTTTGTAACTTTTTTTAAAAAAACATTTTTTTTTTCAAAGTTTATATTTTTTCGTAAAGACATAATTATTATCTACAACTTTGTCAAAGACGTGACACCGATCAAATAAACCGTTTTGGCTCTAAAAATATTTGTAATCATCAATCACTCAAATATAATTTTTGATAGCTTCTCAAAAATGAGTCGTGTTCAAAATATTAAACAAATAGCAAAAAATGGCATCTTTTGCTCATAGAAACATCTATGCAAAGTCTTAGCCCAATATAAAATGGTGGATAAAATTGGTTGCCTGTTGTTTTGTGGGATTGCTAATCAATTAAATCTCTAACCAGTATATGTTGACCTCTGAACAAACACTGTCCCCTTAATTAATGCACAGAGAATCCTCGGATTCCCAGAAAACCTTTAGCTCAGAATCATTATAGGAATCATTTCCGCAATGCAGACATAAACTGGGTGGTTCGCACAAGGAAAAATGCTATTCTGGGAATTTTTCACTCAGGATTCTCTGTTTGTTAGTTAGAGAGTCACAATTTTCGCGAACCAGCTAAAATGAATCTAATCGTTTCTAATTCTGCGAAAGGTTTCGAATATGATGGATTTTCATTACATTACACGATTCCATTCGTAACTCCTAGTCCCAAAGAGAAAGCCGCCTTGAGGATTCTATTTCCAGGATTTTTATTTTGTATCGAGAACGTCCACCCACCATTTCAATGTGAAGAACTCCAGAGAATCTATGCGAAACTTAAGTTGTCGTCCGGGTTATCAATTTTGTTTTAATGTTTATTAGTGATTGAATATTGGTTAGGATAGCGTTTTAACAATTTTAGCTTGATGAATAAGTTTACCTAAACTTGCTTTGGGGGAAACAATATAAATTAACCTCACAAAGCACAGGAAAGTTTAGGTACTAACATTCGGTTATCGAAACTTGACCTTTTCTATTTGTTGGCTTTAGGCTTAGTTTATATCCATACTTCGCAGCCAACTGGGAGACTCTGACCAACATGAGAGAAAAGTTTCGTTTAAAGCCGAGAAAGTGGAAGCAAATACGGCGTTTTTTCTGCGTTCTCAGCTGGAAATATCGTTCTGGTTTTCCAATTTTGTTCATTTTTTTTTTCTCAAACCAAAAACCAACGGGAAATATTTGATCCAACGTGAAACATTCGAAAGCTGTGGATAGGGGGAAAATTTTTCACAGGACACTGGATAACTGTTCAAAGTAATCAATTCCGGTGAATCAAAGCCGACCTACGCAAACAAAAATCCATTCACTGAAAAATTGGAATCATCAAACGCCCGCAGCCGACGTAAGGCTTTTAACCGAGAGAAAAAAAAACGCACACAATACAAGTCCACGCGGATTGGCCGTTTGCCAAATGCCAGAAGCCCAGAAGAGGAATAGTGATTGGCTGGTCGCTGTTACGGCCTACCCGATGTTTGTTTGTGTTCGCGGCTGATGATATTGTGATACTCTGCGTCTTGCTTGCCAAAGGAAGAAGCATAATGATGCTGCCAGAATCGCGTTCGACGTTTCATGTTTGTGTTGTAGGCGCGGAGTAAGTTCCGTTGCTTGATTAATGCTATCATTCGTGGTGCTTCACTGGATAAAGTTGCCGCTGTTGTTGTAGAGCAGTGTTGGCAACCGGGCAGGCTGTCTGTCGATGACGTGGGCGCCACGCTATAAATCCAGCTTTTGCGTCATAATCTCACCCGTTATGCTATTCTGATCCTGTTGACTCGGGATGTGACTGATTGATTCTCCCGAGGCAACCACATCTGCGGAAAACAGTAGGACGAAATGGTGCACAATCAAAAAGCGGGACAGATTAGTGGGATTATCTGCGATTTTTTCCAAACCCCTGTAACGCAGTCAGAAGTTAGATGAAAAGAAGCGTATGCCAACCAGGAAATTAATTTTGATCGTTTGATTTTATGGAGAAATTTTCCGACATTTATTTAAATTTAAATTTAATCATAATAAATTTCGCCACCAAGATGCTGCATCGCTTGCCTATCCTATTTTTATCTAACTCGAACGGACGAACGTAAAAGCTAGCGAGTCCTCGGTGCACAGCAGACATGAAATCTATTCAAGGCATCTCTAAACTAACAGCGTTCGAAGGCTTTATCCCTAAATTTTCGCAGCTTGGCCTTTCTCCACTCATAAGCGCGCGTAAACAAAATACTTTAGCTATTCAGCAGCCAAGCTTCGGAACGACACAAGTGCTCGTCTGAAGCTGGTTCCATTCTTTTACGACTTTTCCGAAGAACAGTTTAACGATACGTGATTCCGGCAGCAAGCACACAACGCAACTCACACAGAAGAAGGAGAGGGTCGGTGACTTTTTGCTCCTTTTCACAATGTAGCTTTCGTCCCGGATACAATGCATCTGGACGATAAGAAGTCACATAGTCGTTCATTTGTTTGTTCCATAACGTTACACACGATGCTGAACAGCAGGTACACCGTGTGCTTTGAGGGTGTTTTTATGGAACACACCTGTGGAGCGAGCACCCAACTGGCCATGTGCGTCAACCGATCCATCCCCCGCTTCCACCACGAGGAAACGTCACACGCGTTTCAGGTTACTTGAGCGTATTTGATTTGATCTGAAAACTTTTGCTGTTTCTCAGTTTGCAACCGAGTATGGGCTGAATGAAGTTTTTTATTCTTCCTTACTAGACTCGGAGGAGGAGAAGCAGCTCATGTGTGCTTCACTGAACTTTTGCCTCAGTTGTGGACCCTGCGGACGGAATCTCGCTTCGTAGGGGGAGAATTACCTGATTCTTTGCAAAAATCTCTTTTATCATGCGAGTGGGGCTCACTGCAAGAGCAGCACAAAGCATAGGGTAAACTTCGAACGTAGAATAACTGTAACACATAGCCGTGCGCAGGATTTTCATTTTAAGTTTATAATTGTTTTTGCCTACCTGCCAAAATAACTATGGGTGTGGTCCGATTTCAATTTTTTCCCCAAAATAAATTTGATCATTCACAACCTTGTTAGGCACAAATGAATCGAAATATGATTGAAATTTATTTGCGATGTTTGCTGCTGTTTATAGTGCTGCCAACACTGGCACCAGCTAGCTGGCATCTCTATCTTATTTGCTTTGCTCCGTTAGGAGCTAACATCACTGCGGATCCGCAATATGCGGGCCCCATTGACAGATGCTATGGTATGCGTATGAAAAGTGGCGGTGATATACTATCTCGTTTACACACACGCTGAGATGTAGTCCTCGAAACATGGCGGGATGCCAGCTAGCTGACTGGCACAGAGTTTGACACACGCAGTTGAACTGAAACTAGAAAAAAGCAAAAACGAAAACTTCGTGGTGCGCTGCATTTTTGCAACAAATTTCAACCCGTTTCGACCAATTTTTTACGGAAACGAATCATGATCGCAGTGTTTACAGGTAATGAGACGAAACTATACAGAGCTTGAGTGGTAATGAGACCCGTGAGTAAGGGGGTAGTAAGGGTGAAAAATATTCCTGGAGTTACCGGCGTAAATTTGTTAACAAAACATGGAGGAAAAAATTTGTGGTATGAAAATCGACAATACAGTAAAGATTTGGAGGCGTTGCGGTGAATTCAAAATTACTATTCGATAATATGTATATGGTGCTCTGATGCTGTATGCTCTGATGCTCTGATGCTGGTAATAAATAATTGCCGTTATGTCGACTAATTTACGATATTTCATGAAGCATTCTCGTGGAGTTTTGTTCGCAGTGTGCTCGGCTCACGTTTTGCTCCATAATAGTTTCAAACTGTCCGAATATTAGTTATCTGATGATATTTGGATAGTTTTGCTTAAACTCAATTTATTTTGTTACCAATTATCGGTTCTAAATCAAAGTAAATAGAATATTTCTTTGATTTTTTTTTTGTGTTGAACAAAACAACCCTCCTTTGCTGGGCCACTGGTGCTGCCACTAAACTAGAGCGAATTCATTTGCGTCTGATCTAGAGCAAGCAAAACCACAAGTTGCAGTTCGTATTTCGCATCGGTTTGGTTGGTTGTAGATCTAGATGACAATATCCAACTTAAATGAATTTATTCTCAGACACGACTACCTGGAGCAGGCAATGCTGTCAAACATGTTCTTCAACCCGGCATCGATTGTTGAGCTCGGTAAAACGATGATCCAACCCCAGAGCCCAGGCTGTACTATGTAACAAAATGACTTGGTAGAAGAAGGAATAATATAATTATTTTTACAGTTTTCTCTCGGGAGCGCAATCACTGCCGAGAGCATAATTTCTTTTCCGTTTCCTGAACATCCAATTATAGGAAAGGCATCAAAACACCATGGTTTTCTTATGTTTGCACTGAGGAAATGATATTTCTAATTGTGTAGAGCTTGATTTTAGTTAGCATTTCAAATCAGGAAATAGGTGAAAAAGTTTTCTAATTTTTCGCCAGGCTTTCCTTTATAAACATTATTACTTTCTGAGAGGCAACACACTAATGCCGTGCTAAGAAAGAATCAAAATAATCGTTAGTTCGCTATGAGAAGCACCTGCTAGACACATATGATAACTAAAGTTGGTGGTTTCTGTGCTACACATAAAGGGCCAGATTCTACAGTGTTTGATACCAGGCACCAATCCAATATGAGTTAGGTATATAGAAGATTTATTGTTCGAAATTTTAGTAGCGGTATACGTTGTATACTTGAATAACGCTAGTGCTTCATTAAACTTATTACAATGAAGTTGTTTCCGGCAATCCGACTCACGTCTGTGGTGTGGTGGTAAACAGTCAGCTTCACCCTCGTGTAGCACTCGACTTCTTTTTTTTCTCTCGCTTGTTTTCCGTCGGTCAAGTTCCGCCACTGTTGTGGCCAATCACTGACGCCCAGGGAGGCGACTCCACACCCAGGACCCTAACTCACGACCCGTTTATCAACGGACCGGCGCCAACGGCTTTACTTCCTCATGCGATGGAAGGCGTGATCCCAGAGATTTTTCGCCTCAGAAAATCTGCCGGTGTCGGCTAGGATTGAATCTAGACCAGTTGGGTTGGTTGTGAGTGGATCACGCCACCTCACAACCATCGACACCTATGTCGGCGGTGGGATTAGAACCCAGGCGTCGAGCGTAGTTGGCGGAGACGTTACCAACCACACTAGGCCCCCGCTCTGCACTCGACTTCTGTTTGAGTTCTTTAAAGCTTTTGAGTTACACAGTTGAGAGATGTGCTATATATGCTATGAATAGGGATACCATCTGGTCCGAGTTTAAAATCAGGACACCTTTAATTTTGGCACAAATTGATCTAATATAAACTAGCAAACCGGCACTACCAGGCGGGATTCATGGGTGCCCTGGCCATCACGGATCAGATGTTCGCGGATCGGCAAGACATACAGAAATGCCGCGAATACAACGTGCCAACTCATCATTAGTTTATCGATTTTAAATCGGCGTACGACACAATCGATCGAGACCAGCTATGGTAAATTATGCACGACTTCGGATTTCCAGACAAACTAACGCGGTTGGTCAAAGCGACGAAGCAATGAGTAATGTGTGTAGTTCGAGTATCGATGGCACTCTTGAGTCCCTTTGAAACTCGAAAAGGTTTCAGGCAAGGGTGTGGTCGCCCGAAGCCAAACGGATTAGACTGGTCATCAATGCATCGAAGACGAAGTACATGAAAGGAAGGGGTTGACGAGAAGACATGCTGACCTCCCACTTCGAGTTCAAGTTGGTGGTGATGAAATCGAGGTGGTCGATGAGTTCGTGTATCTGGGCTCACTGGTAACTGCCGACAACGATACCAGGAGAGAAATTCAACGGCGCATTGATATGCGAAAAAAAAAATTAACGGCGCATTACGGCAGAAAATCGTGCATACTTTGGTCTCCGGAGGACGCTCCGATCGAGTATAATTCGTCGCCGCACCAAGTTAGCCATCTACAAGACGTTGGTCAGACCGGTAATCCTCCACGGGCATGAGACATGGACTATGCTTGTGGAGGACCAACGCGCCCTTGCGGCCTTCGAGCGGAAAGTGTTGCGTACCATCTTCGGTGGAATGCAGATAGAGAACGGAGTGTGAAGAAGACGAATGAACCATGAACTGCAGGAGCTGCTTGGGGAACCATCTATCTTTAACACCACTGAAATTGGCAGGTTGCGGTGGGCTGGGCATGTTGTAAGGATGTCGGACGACAGCCCGGTAAAGATGGTCCTTGAAATCAATCCTTTAGAGATGAGACGGAGAGGTGCACAGCGGGCAAGGTGGATCGATCAGGTGGAAGACGACCTGTGGACTCTACGCAGACTGCAGAGCTGGCGAACTGCAGCCATGGAACTTTGGGACGGCTTTCACGTACAACAAAGGCCGCACCACGGCTTGGGACTGTTTGGTAAGGTAAACTAGCAAACCAAGAAAAAATCGCTCTAATATAATTCCGTACTATTGCTTCTTATGAGATGGTACAATAAATTTGGATGTTTTCACAAAGTTCTTCAATAAAAAGATGTCAAATTCATCTACTATTACAAAACTATACATTGTTAGTTACCATTTTCTCTCAAAAACTCAGCTTTCGTAAAAATGCCAATAGATTCAACCGAACACAAAATTCAATCTCAGTGAACGTTGTATCCCGAAATCGAAAAAAATTATTTTCCAAAAAAAAATCTGCGTATTGTCAAACTACAACATTGAATATTTTAGGAAAATCAGGACAAATGCTAGAATATGAAAAATAAATCAGGACGCCCAAATAGGATTTCAAAATCAGGACATGTCCTGCTAAATCAGGACGGATGGTATCCCTAGCTATGAAATAATGTCATTTTTATTTGCAGTTCTGGGTGTGTATGAAATGTGGTAGATTCACTGCTACTGGGTACTTTAGTATCGATTTATGTGATGAAAAAGGTGTGAGACGAGGAATTGTGAAGCCTCGATTCTTTTTTTTTTATTTCAGTTCAACAATCAACGAACCAACAACCGATTCAAACATTTTTTTATATACCTTGTTCTATTTGTTTTGAAGAAAATATTACGTCTCACGGCAGCATTCTGGGATAGGAATGAAAAATGAAATATCGAAAACATCAAGAGCGTAACGAAAACTATCCAATTTAAAATGTTTATAACTCAAACAGTTTTTTAATGGTTTTTCTTCATCCTTGCAGAAAACGATTTGAAAAATCGTCCGCTTGAAAATGCGTTGCGGCACCAGCTTTGAAAGCTCATATCTTTTGATGAAAAAATAACACCACCACGAAATTTTCAGGGCAGTTTCGAAATTTCGACAAAAATACTTGTGATTTTTTTCAGATTTTTCAGTGCCCCAGAACATAGATTTTCAACATATTGTTTTAAATAGTTACTATTAAAAAAATATTTTTTTCTCCAACAAAAATATTTTCATAAACAACACCTTAGGATGCATCTGCTGTGAAAATTTCATCAAATTCGATGCAATATTTTTAAAGCTATGTCTGTTTAAAACAATTTTGACCAAAATTTCAAATGACAATAACAACTTGAAAACTCAAATTCAATAAAAATTGGAAAATCGACTTCCCGAGCGAAACTCTTGAAGTTTTTAATACCTATTTGAAAAAAAATAGACATTGCGATTTTTAGTGATCCGTTTCACGAATTCTGACCCAGTATACTGTAAGCTTGAGTTTTTCCAAATTTCCTTCGAGATTTGTGATCTAACAAAAAAAAAAAAAAAAAAAAAAAAAAAAAAACAATATATCCAAAGTATGTCGAATCTTAGCCAAAATAACAGTAGTTCTGCAGAGCAGTGTACAACATGTATTGCAAACAGTGTTGCTAGTCTCATTCATAAACAGCATACAACATCTCATGTAAGGTTCTCGTTGCTACCGGTATAACACACTGGAGTATTCTCCATTTAAGCTATTTCTCGTTCTTTCTCGCTGTCTTCTTTGCTCGCATTGGTTCCCGGAATCGTATGCACATACGCGCGTCTAATTTTTTACTCGTGTGTACTCTCCTACTTGCGAGCACACCCAGCCGAAGACAATCGTTTTAAAATGCATTGCGATGGTTGCGGAGGGACAAATCAAATACTTCAAATAGGGTAACGGACTATTTCGGTAGCTGTCTGATTCAGCTGGTTTTGCATTAGACTGCTGTGAAAAACTTACCAACGCAGTACGATATTCCACACGTTCCAGTATGCGACACTTTACAGATTTTTCGCCCACTTTCGACTGTCGGTGCATGAAGCAAAACCAGGTATATGAGGAAAGCATTTTCGTTTTAGAACACGTGTTTTCAACCACTCCTCCTAGTCACGCAATTTTAGTCGAGTACTCCTACTCACAAGCAGGAACTCGCGTACTCTTTCACAGTCGCTGAGTAGCAAAACAGAAGAATTTTTGAGTGCCAGCAACTACTCAGGCGGGTACATGAGGAAGAAAGAGTATCTCGGAAGCGGTTGTGCAAAAGACTTGATGAGCGTAGCATACATCATTTACAACGCTGATTACCAAACACAGACAGACGATAAAATTTATATATATATTTCCGGACTTTGTTATGAAAAAAGATAGTTTGGTTCGCATTTGACTATTTTGGATTGTTTTCCAGAACCCGAAGTGGCTATCTTGGTTTTATGAGGCGACTGGTGTTGATTCAAGATTCCTAATTTTCATTCCGGTCCCGGAAATATCCATGTTTCTTAATTTATTTTGCGTTAATCATAAGTTAACAATATACTGTCTGCTAATACAATGTTCACTTAGGGCATCTTCAGCGGTGGTCCAAATCGTTGTTTTGTTCTATTTTTTTGGAACAAACTCAAATTCACTGCTGCCCGGTGATGTAGATTTTATTTATTTATTTATTTATTTATTTGTACAATTACATTCATCTGACAAAGATAAGTCTTAATGAATAAAAAAAAAACAGCAAAAACTTCACAATCTTCTATGAGCATCAAGTAGCCGTTGACGGAACGTATTCATTGGTAAGTCGAAGTCAAAAAACTCGGAAACATTATTAAAACGGTGGCAAATAACACGAATTGGATCATGGCAACCATATAGTCGATTCCGTGGTTCCAGATATAAGAAACTCCTTTGGCGCAGCGGTCTTTCAGGGGTGTATACTGCCGGTAACCGCAAGTCAGTCCCATCTGTAATTTTGTCAATTTTGAGTTGAAAAAGTGGAAATCAATACCAAATCGAATTGTCACATTAGACAAAGTAACCGCAAGTCAGTCCCAGAAGAAAAACAACCGAAAGTCAGTCCAGATTTACAAAAAAAAACATGCATAATACAAAAGTAAAATGAATGGGGAGTAAAAAAGAGTTCGATACGACCGTTTAGATGAAAATAAGTTATCTAGTAATAATTATCAATTATTGGGATTATTTTTTAGTTCAAATTGGTGATGAATTTATGTGGAGCAATTTTCTGCTAATACGAATTCAAGTCAATTTTTTTCTTGGTTCGCTTCTTCGTGGATCTATCCGCAAAATCTTGAGTATCGAAAAAACTTCCATCAGAATCCAGGGAATCGTTCCAAGAAATCTCCAAAGGTGATGCTCAAACCTCAAATGGATTTGGATAATCTTGACATTTGTTGTCGGATGAACCAACTGCAGTCCCGGCTTCATTTTCTTTATCCGAGTCCTCACCGGATAAGCTTTCATCGGTTCCGTACATCATGAGATTTTCCAACGTCGACATTTCTTAAAAGGTTCTCAAGGACATACACTTCCTAACAGCGAAGGATTGACAGTTTTCCACGGCAACGAATAACAACACGTCAACACGCACTATAGTTTCAACATGGCAATGTGACAGACTTGCGGTTACTTTTCTCTTCGGTGTAGAATGTAACGGCAAGTCAGTCACACTCAAGGTTTTTATCATAATATCAATAATATCAATGGTTTTTACAACGTAATTAGTGCGGGCTAGTATGCAAACTATATTTTAGCATGAATATTGTCAAAATAATTCATCTTAAATAAGTGATAACTGAGCGTGAATGAAATATCTTTCGAAGCTATTTTCTCGTTTTAACACTTTTACAGATGGGACTGACTTGCGGTTACCGGCAGTATATGTCTAGTTGAGCCAATATAGCTGGACAGTCGATGTAGCCAGTCAGTAGTTTAGCAGCGAACACAGCTTGGGCTATTTGACGGCGAACCTCAAGTGGTTGAATACCAAGAAGATGATGGCATGGTTCAGTGGATCTTGCCATGGGAGATAACGAAGAGCATAGCGTACGAATTTTTTCTGAGCCATTTCCATTCTGTAGGAGCAGTTTGCATGATATGGGCTCCAAATTACAGAATTAGTAAAGTAAAGTGCTTTGAAACATAACGGGTCACAGAATTCATCGGCAATCTTGAAAATGAACCCCAATCGACGGTTTGCTTTGGCGATAATGTTGTTATAATGGTTCTTGAATGTCAGCTCGCTATCTAAGTACACTCCAAGATCTTTCACGCACTGTACACGGAGAAGATGTTGTGACGATATGGTAAATTGTATTCGATAGGGACACGCTTTCTATTAAATGAAATTATGTTGCATTTTTCAACACTCCATGTTAAGCAGTTTGTTGCACACCAGTTCACGAACGTATTTAGATGCTCCTGTAGCGCAACACAATCTCGCAGGCTATGTATAATTTTGAATATTTTTGTATCATCCGCATAAAACAGTCGACATCCGGGTGGTAACAAGAGAGAAGTGTCGTTTATAAAGATTGCGAAGAGTAGCATGCCCAAGTAACTCCCTTGAGTAACTCCTGAAACGTTTAAAAAACACCTCGGAACAGCTGAACCTGTTTTCACGCATACACTTCGACTAGTCAAGTAAGATTTGAACCAGCGTGCGGATTCTGATTGGACACCGAGTCGTTCAAGTTTACTAAGCAGTATCTCGTGGTCTACCCGATCAAACGCTGCTTTCAGATCCAGGTAAATTGCATCGGTTTGTAAGCTAGAATCCATGATTTGCAAACAGCGAGAAACAAACTGCATAAGATTAGTGGCTACAGAAAAACCCGTTCTGGTTGGCGTCAATATAGTGTTTAGAGCTGGCAAACAAAGGGTCATTTATAATAATCTCAAACAACTTTGAGCAAGAACACAGAGATGTGATCCCTCGGTAATTGGAAACGTTACGTTTGTTTCCTTTTTGTAGACGGGAAAAACATATGAAAATTTCCATTGGTCACACTGCTGCACGGACAAATTGAAGAGCATCGCGATCGGAGTACTAAGAACTTCTCCACATCGCTTCAAAACCGCCGAAGAGATACCGTCCGGACCAACAGCGTATGAACTTTTAGCTTATTCAAGGCAGCGACTACATCATCTGGACTGATGTGAGGTAATCTGAATGATAATACATCGTGTGGTACTACATTACTGGCTTCACGAACTTGTTTGGGGGACGCCACCGATTCGTTAAAAATTTGCTGAAATTGCTCGGCAAACAGGTTGCATTTTTCATTTTCATTGTTAGCTACATTGTTGCCCAGGAACCTAGAAGTAGGCAAACCCCTTTCCTTGCGTTTTGTATTCACAAATGACCAAAATTGTTTCGGGTGTACGCGAAGATTGCTTTGTATGCGCCTTACATACCTATTATACAAATAGCGGTTGTAGTTTCGATATTGACAGCTGGCAGTGGTGAACTGATTTCTGTTATAAGCAGAGCGGTAACAACAATATTTCCGCAGCGCAGCTGATCACAATCGCTTAAGCGTGCGTAGTTTTATACCAGATCTAAATTGAAAAAAATTGAAACTGGTATACGTTTTGGTCTGTTTTTATCACTTTTTGGAGCAAGAAATAGATCGTTCTAAAACCCTTTGTACGCTACCAATAGGAGGGTAAAATGTCATATTTTAATTGAAAATCTCATTTTTAGCTATTTCCATATAAGCGTTTTGCGAGTGTTGGGGAAGAAACAAACAAAGATTTTTCATGACAATTCACAATTCGTTTTTGTGGCTTTTCTGAAGAAAAGCCGAAAAGGTTTGTCGTTTTTGGCTTCAAGGAAACCGACCAGCAAAATGGGGAATTCTGGAAGACCATAACCGTAGGTTCAACAACTTGGTTTGCAACTATCACCCATCAGGATGACAAATATGTTAGCTTTTTGTTAACCGCCTTAATTGTAGAGGGACTAGCGGAGACCTAAGGAGGCCAGAAAAATGTTCCTCGAAGATACTGAACTGAGAACGTTCAAAATGCCGGCTTGTTTCAATATCCCCAAAACCGAACCCAAGTTTGAAGAACTGCAAGACTCTGAAAGATTGAGGAGACGAAAACGGAATGTTCATCTTCCGTTCTACGCGATTATATATTTTTCGCTATCCTCCGAAGCCCTACTTGTAGCTGAAATTTTTCGATCATGCAAATCCATTCTGAGAACTGTCACTCGGCTCGGGTCAAACCGTCGAAAATATAAAATATCTTGCCAAAGTAATCGTTTAATGTGCGTAAAAATAATCGAATTTCCGTTTGTGAGTGCTTTCCATTTCAACAAGTCTCATAAGCTTATAGCATGGGGTATAGAACTGTTGACAGTGTGACAGATGTCAGCGGTTTAAAACAACAAGATATACATAACCGCTGCGGAGAACGAAAACGTTGGTCTATATGAGCTGGTTCTATTCACGTTTCGCTGGTGTAAGTCTAGTATAAAGTTGTTTCAAAAGTAGACCACCGCTGAAGATGCCCTTACAAACTATTTTTCATTTAATTTCAATTACGCATTGAGTTAAAAAAGTCTTCAAGTTCATGCCGAGACATTGTAAAGTCAATGGCAAACATATTTCGATTTCGATTTTATCGAATAGGTCCGTAGAAATTTAGCTTGGTTAAAAGTGTAGCTAAAACGATATCATTTACAAATTAAACTTTTGCATATTGACGACGCTCTTTCAATGGTTGCATGATTTTAGCCGTTGAGAGCAAAAGTGGTACATGTGCCATTAAGTAAATTTTTCAGGAGACGCGATAAACGAAAACACTCAAATAGTAAATTATTTTCAACATTTTTTTCCAACATAACTGCACTAAATCATTGCTGGATAGGTTTCAAAAAACGGTATATGAAAGCATAACGAGTTCTGGTTGAGAAACTTATACAAACTTCAATGAAAAAACATGTACCACTTTTGTTCTATAGGAAAAATAACGACAACCAGAAAACGTTGAGAGCAAAAGTGGTACATGTCCAGTCTAAGCATGAAGGATGCATTATAGCTCGCTAATCTTAAAACATAGAACATTCATGTCTTCAGCAGAGTTGTTCAAGTGATTGAGTACTATAGAATGATAATCTGTTTGTTAAGGAATTCTGTCACTTTGTGGCGCTAGTGTATATGTAACAGAAGACATTCAAATAATCTAGATCGACTGGGGCCAATTCAAAGGAAAATACCCTGGTATCTTCAGAATTGCTATTTGGTCGATAATAACTACACGATGGACCCAGGTTCAACTTTCGGTAGACTACCGGTTGCCCTCTGGATCCAGAAATACCGTAGAAGAGGAAAACTGAAAATTATTTTGGTCATAACTCTGGTATAAGTTATCAGATCTAGGCTTATCTTTGATATTATGGTATATTCTTGCATGTGATAGTTTCGAAAAACAAACACGAAAATACTAGGACCTGTTCATTAAAGCAGACAGTGTATGTATAGTAAGGAGTGACAAATGAGTGAACTGAAAATATGATACAGCCTTGGAAAAATATACACCGTATCCAGATGGGACTAGGACCTATTTTTCAAAATTGATCTCGTTTACGGTAACTCCGGATCTTTCGGAGGGCTATCTGATGGTAAATTTGAGTAACATTCTGTCATGAGATCATTTATTTTCGTCTGGGAGTGGTTTAGAAAAAAAGTGGGACTGTTCTTGAAAATTAATCTCTTTTATGGCAGTACCACCGGTGGTTCACGTGGTTGTCATATTGGAACATATTTCGTTAAAAGATCATTTTCCTTCTAGAATTGGTCTCAAAAAAAAGGAAGCTTTAAAAACACTTTTAAAAATTGACGTTTTACGCTAGTTCCGGATCTTTCGGTGAAATCATTTCGTTTCTAGTCAATCCCGCAGAGGCAGTTTCAAAAAAATTATGAAGCTCTAGGATCACTTTAGAAAATTGACCTCAATTACGGTATTTCTGGATCTTCCGGAAGGCTATCGGTGGCCTGCCTAAAGCCAAACCTGGGTCAAGTTTGTAAAAATATATTCATATCGAAGACCTCGGAGAGTTATCTTCTAAATTGCCCACAGCATACGAGTTGATACTGAAATAGATAAAACTCTTTCTGTTACAAAATAGTCACGGGTACACTAGCGCCACGCAGTGAGAAAATTCCAAAACAGACAGATCTTCATCTGAAAGTACTCAATCACTTGACCAACGTTGCTGAAGACATGATTGTTCTATGTCCTAAGATCTTCGACTTACAATTCATCTAATATGCACAGACTGGACATGTACCACTTTTGCTCTCAACGAAATGGTGATTATGTTAATTACCAAAAATTGTTCTGGCTATAACTTGGGTTTGCGTTATCAGTTCTCGGTTTTTCTTGGATATTCTAGTACGTTATTGCGTTCTGCATCAATTTATGCAAAAAACCCAAAAAGTGTAAAAATGGCACATGTACCACTTTTGCTCTCAACGGCTCATTTATAAGCATGCAACGTGCTTCATATGATGGAAGAGGAAATGAAGTCTAGCCTAATTTATGGAGGGCATACAATAGAATTTGTTTTTTTACTAATTTTATTCTTTCTTCGTGTGTGATTTCATGGGGTGACCATACAATGCATCACAGTATTGATCTCAAAAGCCTTGGTGCTGCATTCCGATTCGGAACTTGACCTTCTGTTTTTTTATTATAAACAGACTTCGCAACCGACTGTCTAGTGTACACACTACTGACACTAACAGTCTCTCCCGAGCCGAGACTCGAACCTACGACAACGACAATTAGCTTTGGGGATTATTGTGTTGCAATGGCCAATGAAGAAAGGGGCTCTGGCAGCACGGCTATCGTCAGCACGTGTGAATTGTCTGCTTAGTAAAAGTTTACATTTTGGATGATCTGTTTGGATAACTCCATGCGGTGAATAGTTGTAGAAAGGAGTGACACGTCTGTACAAGCGCAGCGTTACAAGCGATGAAAAGCCAGAACAATGAAGCAACCTGCTGCGAAATTTTACAGCAAGTTCCGTTGCAAGATTTACATATCATATTTGGTCGTTTCAGGTTGTTATCTAGAGACCAAAGTCTCCAGCTTGGATATTGAAATAGCAGCTGGGATCGATCTCAAGCCTCAAATTTCAAATCCATTTCGAAAGTACTCATCTTGTATGATAATTGACCAATTCAGGCTGCCCTCGGATATCGGAGGTCATTATCTTGGATTTTGAAACGGAGTCTGGAGTTGTTTTCCGGTCTCTTGGTATCATACCTATTCCGGAAACACTCACTTGATAATTGGTTGCTTAAAGCAGTTTTCTGAAAACCGAAACCCACTATCTCGGATTTCAAAATGACGTTTGATATTCATTTCCGGCTCTCAGGCATCATTCCAGTATGGAAATATTAATATTGGATATACTGGTCGACAATAGCGAAAAAAAAGAAAGATTATAGCTCTATTGATGATTTTTTTGAAATAATATCTTATATGGTCGTCTAAGACATTTGGCATCAAAAATTTGCATTTTTTTCATCAGTCAAAAAAGTGTAAAAATGTCCGCTTTGCGGCACGTGTTCCCGAATTCTGATTGAGCTAAAATTTTGTCTGAGTAGATTTTTCCAAAAGACGAAACTTTTGAGCTTCTCAATGAAATTTTCTTCTTTCTCCTTTCTATATGTACCAGTATTTTCTGTTTTGTTTGTATGCACAGTTCCGTTCAAAATGGCGTCAAAACAAGAAGTATTGTGCAAGCGCATTGCAGAGTTTAAACTGAACTACAGAAAAATCATGGCAGAATGGTAAACCATTTTAAAGGCGAAAATTTTCCAGTTTCAAATTTGCATAATTTCTTACAAATCTCAACAACACTTTCTCAGGAAGGAAGTGAAAGACCAGCCAAAATAATAGACAAAAGAGAATTTCGTTCAGTATGTCAAAATCATGGTTCAAGCCCAATATAGTTAGGTTTTAAATCAAGATGTGTACGAATATTTGAAGAAAATTTTGAAGCCATTTCCCCAAAAGCACCACGTCGCTAGAAGGTTGTGTTTTGGCCAGATAAACCATCATGACATTACGACACAAAACATACCCCATTTGTATCCAAAATACGCAACCCAATGATTCTGCCTCAGTATCCTCAGTGTGTTCCTTGGTAAACAAAACTAACTGAAGAGCAACGAACAGGGAACGGTTGATTGGTAGAATCAAAAGATGCATTCGAAAAGACAATGTGGAGGCCGTACAATGCTCTTGTTTCGACTGTTTAAAGAAGCTTCATCGGATTAGGAACCTTTTTTAAATGTTCAATAATTGTTTCGTCAATAAATGAGTGTGTTTGAGAATAAATCAATTTTTTTTTTAAATACTTCTAACTTTTTTGATAGCAGTAGCAAAAAATTCCAATATTTTAGTGCAAGCCGAAAACTATTGGCAAAAATTTAAAGATTTGCGAATTTTTGAATTTATTACCCTCCATTCATTTCTTCTATATTTTGAGCGAACAAACCCAATCTTTCCTCCGGTTATAACCATAGACCACCGCAACCTAACTGAAAAAGTAATTTATTTGCTTCCAAACGACGGAATAAATCAGCCAAAGGACCGGATATGTTAGGATCGGGGTGTAAAATGGATTTTTATTGATAGACCGTAATATCAATGATATTACATTTGTCGTGTGGAGGAACCGTTTCTCCGTCCCCCCAATACGATAGGGCATCAGCGTTAACCAACCGGGTAACAATCGCATCGATCTATCTTCAAACACCGCCCACCGAATTCCGATCAACATGAAACCCCCTGTTGAAAGATGATACGCGTTTTACGATTGAAATCGGTTTTATGAAGGTTGGTTTTTGGCAGATTGGTAACGACATTCCCTAACTCTCATCCGTTCGGCTTCTGTAACGGATGTGTGGGTGTCATGCAGAAGCAAACAAATCTGTACTTTCCGCTCATATAAAGAATTAGGTTATAACATCAGCAGGAAGAAAATGTAATCCTTTGGCTGCCAGAATTAGTGTCAATCTAAGGACGACTTTTGCGCCATACGAAGAGGTTTAATGTATTAATGTAATACAGACAGTCATCTTCATCATAAAGCTTCATTTATTTGGGGTAATTGCGTTGGGGTAGTATTCAACATCTGTCGTTTAGCAAAATATGTTATAAAATAATGTAAACAGCATTTTGCAATGCTAAAAACGGTTTGGAATGCAAGCTCTATTCGAAAGTCCAGTGGTTGACATTCCCTCTGAATAGTTCCAAACTTCCGCCATTCCTTACCAGTGCCCAGTTGGAATTTTATTTTGTGTGGTATGCACCGTACCGACCGAATGCTGGCATGCTGGAAACGTAAAGCATTCCCAGCAGCTCCCATAACCCGTCGCCAATGGTCAATTGATTCCGGTCGTAATCGCTACCAGAATCAACGATGACGGCAAAGACTATCGAAATTGCTTCAACTGTCAGCCGGCCGTTGCGTTTGTTCGGGAGCTGTCGGTCGGTACGCCACAAAACGAAGGCCCCAAGATGGATGAGTTGACAGTTGCAGCCACCAATCGCCTTCACCACAGCAGATGACACTGTTGGGATTTAACCGACCGACGTGCCGTGCGTTGAGGGATTCGTTCTGTTCCAGCTATGGTGCAGAAGGGTCGGCCTTGTGGAAGGAAGCTTGGTTGTGAAATCTCCGATTATTGGCTACCGAACATGTAATATTAGGAACGATGAGAAGTGTGAAGTCCGTTTTGAATGGGCGGAATGTGATGATGACGATCATGAACTGACACACATTTTATGCTATTTTATTGATTCGATAGAAATAATTCAGTACACAGCATGATACCATTTGTTATTGTCCCATGTGATCATTTTGACATTCATTCGAGTTCAAAATGCTTTGCTAACTTTGAACACAGAAATGGATAAATCACGCTATCAATTCGGTTCAACCAATGTGGCCAAGAAACTGGAGTTGGCTTTTTGTTACGAAGCCATAACGATGAATTCTTGCAATTAGATTGAAATTACCCCATCTACGGTGCACGTTGAGCTTTGCCTCTGGGCAGGGATTTTCCAGTGCTGGTTCGTTCGGGGAAGAAAACCAATTTACTTTCCACACAGCTGGTCGCCGGTGCCTTACCTGAAATGGGAGTGAAACAGAGAATAACAAAAGAGCAACATTAGACCTAATTGATTTTTAATTGGAATTCTAATTTTGTGGGGAAACCAAAACGGGGACGGCCTTCGCAAACAAGTTGTGTTCCTTTCGCATCAAAAACGGGGAGAGTTCATAAAGTTTATACAAGGGCTGCAATGAAGCATTTTACGGGTTGCCTCCTCACACTGGCAAATCAAGGTAGACCCAGTGATTTAGTGAAATGGAAACAGATTTATTAAAATTAGGGACACAAAAGCTTAAGGGGCAACAGCACAAACTAAGAATCCTAACCTTTGGAAGGATCAATCAATCATACCCTGCTCGTAACAATAATTAAAATGAATTTCAGAATTGTTTGATGCACCGAAAATTAAACATTGGGTGAGCCTGAAATATAGTGGTAATATTTTGTGAATAAAACATTGAAAAGTGCACCAAAAATTTATCCAGAAACGTAAGATAGAACCAATATTTACAAAAATTTGTACCAAATTGAGATTTCCATCCCAAGTATCCTCGAATACTAACTGTGTCAGTTAAAAAAAGTCTTGCAACATGTTGAAAAAAATTCATCAAAAAATGTAATATATCGAATATCAAAGGGATTATGAATTTTGAATTTGGTTGCATTTATACGAGTAAAATTTTTATATAATAGCTTTGTTTGAAGTTGAGGAAAACCGTGTGCTTTAAATTGCCGCAAATTCTCCAAATAATCAGAAAAGACCACAAGGATCAAAAGTGTTTCTAAAGGGTGACAACTCCACTACATTTAGCTCACAATTGGCAAAAGCAGTTTGAAGATCAGAAAAAAATGCCAAAAAGCACTTCTAAAGATCAGAGAAGGTAGCAAAGTCATAAATTTTAGATTATTCTTAGAATTACATCGAAGTTAAATGTGAATATACTCATAATTGCCTGAATTGCTAAAGGGCAAAAGTATAGCATAGAATCGTTCGAAGTTTCTGTGAGCAGGGTGGCGCAAAGATATCAATTAACCTGGAAATTACTCAGAATCGCAGAAGACACTTTTCAATTCAGGCCGTTACTAAAGACTAAAAAGCGAAAATGTGAAACAGATGCAAGGAAAAGAAAAGTCAAATAATGAATTCGATCCCTAATGTAGCTTTCAATTTTCGCAAAACAAAATCAAACTAACTAGAAAGCAACGGAAGATCCTAATTATTCTTAGAACGTTTCAAAAATGCATAAAAAAGTCAGAAAAAGACTTGGGAAAACTATCACTTAATTAGTCTATGCATTTCACGTTCAAATAATAGATACAAATATGAAATTGAAAGAATTGCCTTAAAACTTTTCTGTAGTCCACAAAAGGTATAAAAATATAATCAGCATAGCTAAAAAGCATAAACAACACTTCGAAAAGCTTATGGATACCTAAAATTATTTTAATTGCTAGAAAAAGAAAATGCCAAAACTTTGAAGTTAATTGAGTTAATTTACAAATAAAAAACTGAAAAACCCCCCTGAGTGATGACACCCCGTTAAGCATACAGACGCGAGGCATACGGACGCAAGGCATAGTACGCTAGGCATAATGGATGGAGGGCATACGGACACGAAGCATATGGACGCATGGCCGAATAGACACAAGGCCGTGAGGCGGAATACGGTATTATCGTCATCATCATCACAGCCTTCTTTCAATAACTTGTATTTCGCTTCAGAGTGTCATTTGCAAAGCAATACACTCGCGGCCTTCGGCCGAATCGATGTTCGAGCGAATGTTGCCCTTACTCGCTACCGCTCGTTCGGACTTAACTAAGGGAAAGAAACTCTGTTTGAGTAGACCTAGCAAACCAGTAGATTAATCGTTTGTGTGCGAGAGGCCGCCGCTTCCGACGGCGGGTCGGTGGCCGGCTCGGACTGTGGAAACCACGGCGGCTTAGTGCCGCCTCGTTTCCTTGCCCTCGATTATGCGTCTGCACCGCATGATTTGAAAAAATATTATGCCCAACCTAAACTCTTTAGGAATATATTTACACTTGAACTACATACGTAGAGTAAAAAATACCTAAGTTAAATATACAATTCATCGAATGACGCTTTTTGTCAAACATCAAGGGTGCAACATATTTTTTAATAGATTCTGGTGCGGAATGGATGTTGCAAATCCGGAACACAAAGTCACGATAATTGGATCTCATGCGATCATACAATATCGTATACGGCCTCAAGTCCATTCGGCCTCGCGTCCGTTATGCCTTATGGCAGTATGCGTCGTATCCATTATGCCTCACATCCATTATGCCTCGCATCTGTATGCCTAGCGTCCATATGCCTCGTGTTTCGTCCGCCCCCCACCCCCCCTGAATACCAGAAAAAGCACAATAGAGCAATTCTACCAGAAAACGGGCAACCGATTTAATCGACCATTTTTCATTCTGCTGAAACTTTGCATAGACGTATCTATAGGCAAATAATACCATTTTGTGCTATTGGTTTAATGTTTTAAAACACGACTCATTATTGAGAAGAAATTTTTTTTTAAATACTTTTTTCGAGGGGCTTTTTTTTGTAAGCACAAAATTATTATCTACAACTTTGTCGAAGACACTTTACCAATCGAACCAACCGTTTTGGCGGTGGAAATATTTTTTATTTCCAATAGAGGACTCTATGGGGAATCTAAACATGTAAAAATGCAGCTCTGTCTGTCTGTCTGTTTGATTCATATAGGCTTGGAAACTACCGAACCGATCGGCGTGAAATTTTGTATATAAGAGTTTTAGGGGCCGGGAAAGGTGACTAAGATAGTTCGAAACCACTCCCTCTTCTGCAAGGGAGGGGTCCCATACAAATGAAACACAAATTTCTGCACATCTCGAAAACTAACCAAGTAAATGAACCAAATTTGGCATGTGGATGTTTTTGGGGTAACAAATATATCCATTATGGTTTGACACCCCTCCCTCTTCTACAAGGGAGGGGTCCCATACAAATGAAACACGAATTTCGCACAGCTCGAGAACCAATCAACCAAATACAACCAAATATGGTATTTGAATGTTTTTAGAGGTAACAAATATGTCCATAGTGGTTCGACTCCCCTCCCTCTTCTGTAAGGGAGGGGTTCATAACAAATGAAACACAAATTTCTGCTTATCTTGAGAACCAACCGACTAAATGGAACCAAATTTGGCAGGTGATTGTTTTTAGGGGTAACAAATATATCCATAATGGTTTGACACCTCTCACTCTTCTTTAAGGGAGGGGTCCCATACAAATGAAACTCAAATTACGCACAGCTCGAGAACCAATCAAGCAAATATAACCAAATTTGGCAGGTGATTGTTTTTAGGTGTAACAAACATGTCCATAATGTTTCGACACCCTTCCTTCTTCTGGCATGTCTCTAAATACCATTTCGAAATCCAAGATGGCGACTTCCCGTTTCTGAAAAACAGCGGCAAATTACCAAATACCACCCAACATGGGTATTTCCGGAATTGTTATGATGCACTGAAGCCACAAATCGACCTCAGACAACATTTCGAATTGTAAAATGGCGACTTCCGGTGTCTGGAAAACAGCCGAAAATGACCAAATACCACCCAATATGAGTGTTTCTTCAACCAGATTGACGCTCAGAGGCCTAAAATTGTCTTGTAATGCTATTTTGAAATCCAAGATGTCGACTTCCGGTTTCTGAAAAACAGCGGCAAATGACCAAATACCAGCCAATATGAGTATTTCCGGGATTGTTATGATGCACTGAAGCCACAAAACGACCTCAGACAATATTTTGAATTGTAAGATTGCGATTTCCGGTGTCTGGAAAACAGCCGGAAATAACCAAATATCACCCAATGTAAGTGTTTCTTTAACCAGATTGACGCTCAGAGGCCAGAAGTTGTTTACAAATGCCATTTTAAAATCCAAGATGGCGACTTCCGGTGTCTGGAAAACTGCTGAAAATGACCAAATAACACCCAATATGGGTGTTTCTTCAATCAGATTGACGCTCAGAGGCCAAAAATTGTCTCCTTATGCCATTTTGAAATCCAAGATGGCGACTTACGGTTTCGGAAAAACAGCGGCAAATGACCAAATACCACCCAATATGGGTATTTCCGGGATTGTTATGACGCACTGAAGCCACAAATCGACCTCAGACAACATTTTGAATTGTACGATGGCGACTTCCGGTGTCTGGAAAACAGCCGGAAATGATCAAATACCACCCAATATAAGTGTTTCTTTAACCAGATTGACGCTCAGAGGCCAGAAATTGTTTTGAATTGTCATTTTAAAATCCAAGATGGCGACTTCCGGTTTCTGAGAAACAGCGGTAAATTACCAAATACCACCCAATATGGGTATTATCCGGAATTGATATGATGCAATGAAGCCACAAATCGACCTAAGACAACATTTTGAATTGTAAGATTGCGATTTCCGGTGTCTGGAAAACAGCCGGAAATGACCAAATAACACCCAACATGAGTGTTTCTTATACAGAATGACGCTCAGGGGCCAGAAATTGTCTCCAAATGCCATTTTAAAATCCAATATGCGACTTACGGTTCCTGAAAAATAGCCCAAAGTGACCAAATACCACCCAATATGAGTATCACCGGATCCAGAATGATGCAAGGAGCTAAAAATTTACCTCAGACACCAGTTTGAATTGAAATATGGCAACTTCTGGGAAACAGCCGAAAATAACCGAATACTACTACATATGGATATGTCCGTAATCGAAATGATGTAAAAAAGCCAGGCATTGACCCTGGACACCATTTTGAATTAGAAGATGACCACTTTCAGTTTCTGGAATACAACGAAAATAACTGAAATGCACCCAATGTATATCCGGAATAGAGGTCATGTACAAAAGCCAAAAGTCAAGGCTGTTGTCATTTCGATAAAACCAATCATTTCAAACGATATAAGCTAATTGCAAGGAATCAATGAATTTGAAATGTTTAAAATTATTAAATTAAACACTAAAATAAGTTGACATAAAATGAAAATAAAATAATAATTCGAGAATTCGAGAAAGATATCGAACTAGCTCGGTAGCGGTTAACTTTGGCCGGTTTTGCATTAGACTGCTGTAAAAAAAACTTACTAAAACAGCCCAATACTCTTCACATTACAGATTCTTCGCTCCACTCTTGGCTGTCGGTGCACGAAGCAAAGGTAGATGAAAAAACCTGTTTCGTTTTCGAGCACAATTTTTCAAGCACCCCTCCTAGTCGAGTTGTTTTAGTCGAGTACTCCTACTCGCAAGCAAGAGCTAACGTACCCTTCTGCAGTTTTTGAGTAGCAAGACAAAAAAGATTTAGCGTGCCATTATCTGCTGCTTCGGCGAGTGCATGAAGAATGAAGAGTATCTCGAAAGTGTGTGTGTGTGCATATGTCTCGTTCTCAAGCAGAAAGGAGGAGAAAGGTTCTGCTTTTAGATCGCTTTGCAACGCTGCAAAAATGATTCGTAATTATAAAAAAACACACAATATAGCCCAAAATGGCATCTCTAGCCCAAAAAAACATCTAGGGTAGAACTACTATGGATGGGCCAGCCCCTTCAGTGGACCGCCATTGCCAAAAACTGATCATTCTCTTCATATAGGGTAAATTAACCTATAAAGAATTCTTTACCTCGAGTGGACCACTCGCCATATTAACTCAATTTGTAATTTACAACTCGAAGGATTTAATCCAGGGTTTATTTTGGCATAAAATATTACCGAACTTTCACTACCGAGATTACAGATATTTTGTGCCGAAACTTCAAAATGTGACAGTTGTCATAATTTTTTTAAACCGAATACTTAGTAGTGCTGTTCTCGCCAAAAATGCCGAGACCCGGCAATAAATTTCAAGTGTGTAGCTTCTAAATATTAGAGAAAAATGGCGTTAAACGGGTAAAATTGAAAAAAAAAAGGATCTTAAATTAACACGTTAAAAGGTCAGAACGGGCCAATATATCTAGAGACCTGAGAATTGGCCTCAAATTGCCGAAACACTTTTTCTACAGACTGAAATATAAACAAAATTAATAAAAATAAGCTCAACTGTTGCTTAAAATCGTCTTATTAAAATCATCAAGAATCGAGAGTGTGCCTTTTCTTATTATCTTCTAAACATATAAAAATGCAGCTGGACACCGTTTTGAATTCAAAGACTGAATAACACCCAATACGGGTATGTACAGAATACAAAAGTCGAGGGTGTTGTCATTCCGATAAAACCATTCATTTCAAACGATTTGTCGTTTGACTTTGATTATATCCTATGGCCGATTCGTCGTGCATTTGCAGACAATAAACACATCGCAAGGAATCAATGAATTTGGAATGTTTGAAATTATTTGATTAAACACAAAAATGGGCGGGACGAAGTTTGTCGGGTCGCTCTCACCGGTCACAAAAAGCAAAACAGATGATTCTTAATTATGCTTAATAGTGTGTCTATTATGACTACAATTGAAGCACAATAATTAATCAAAGTTAAAATCATTTGTTTATAGGGGTGAAACAAATAAAAGTTGATCTAAAATTCAGTGCCAAAAAAAAATAAATACGAGAAGTGATCCAAAATTTAGTTTTAGATAATTAAATACCGCTTCTGTTGGCTTGAAAAATTAAACAAAAAATTATTTTCTATTGAGCTATTGAAACTAATTACCCATTCTTCTGAAGGCCTGAAAAAGCACAATATTGTACGATAGAAAATTGTTCCAAATTGAGCTTACATTATGAATTGGAAAACCTAAGAAAGAAACTAAACTTAAAGGTGTGCTAACGGATGATATTTGCTAATTCTACTCAGTTAACATCAAAGTACAAGCGTGAGTGAATTACTGAATCAAAAACTCTTCGAATTATGTAGAACACAATGATTTGATTTCACACAATAAATGATCAGAAAATATAATTTACGAAAAACCTCAGATCTAGGAATTTGATTATTGTGGAAAAGCACTAACTTTTGAACTGAAAGCTTTCATTACCTACGGGGTGGCAAGACCTGTTATATAATACTAAGGTCGGAAAAATCGATTTAGAGCAGAATCATTTCAAATCGCCTGGAAATACGCGAAAATTTAATCGACCATTTTTGATTTGAATGAAACTTTGCACATGTATTTGGCTTAGCAAACTGAGCATTTTTCACAGGTGCAGAGATTTTTTACACCCATGAGTTACATTCTAAAAGGGCGTATGCCTTTTGGCATAGGTTTTATTCGAAGCATTGTAGCCCAGAAACCGTTGGTTGTATAGAAAAACTGTCTGAGAATGAGTTGTAGGGAATTAAAAATGCACTATAAAAAAAATATATACACTGCACAAAAAAAATTTTTTTGACCAAAAAAAAATTAAAATAAACATAAAATTTCAATTTAAAAAAAAAAAGAGTTGAGTTTTTTTTCTCATTTTTTTTTAAAGGAGCTTGACGTTAATACGCAACTTTTAAAAAAAAAGTCCAGGATGGAGAAATGAAAAATAATTTTTTTATGGTAGATTAATTTTTATGAAAATTTTAATTTAAACATTTTTCAAAATATTTGTATTCTGATGATTTCATTTTAAATCAAAAAGCTCTTTGTGGTTAACATTCTAAAGGCATTGGTTTTCGAGTTATTTCCAATTTTAGCTCGAAAAATTATAATTATTTGGGAAAATACACGTTTTTCTTAATTTGTCCATGGTTCACCAGCAAAAACCATACGCTCATTGGAATGCTTGATCAAAAATATACAATTCATTCTTTGACAACAAAACGATTGGGCGAACGGTTCTCAAGAAAAGAGTTAAATGTTTTAGGTGATATAAATATATATAAGAATCAAATATTTATTTTCGAGTTTAATTATCTTAAGAACATATTTTTTCATGACATAGATACTTTACAGAACTAGTTTCACCTTATATTTCATATACATCATAAGTAAATGATTCGTCATCTTTTGAAAACAGCTTCGTTTGTATCTTATGTTCTGAAATCAAAACAAAAGAGTAATACTTTTGTGTGGCAGCTATTATTATAGATTTTTTGAAAATATTGCTCCATTCTGTTACTCCTTGTTCATATTCTTCATATGCTACCCAACTAAATGACATTTTTGGTGAATTTTTATTACTTTTCTGATTAGACCAATCATACAATTCTTTTGCGCTAGTAATGGGATGTTCATGTTCTTTAGCTAGACTTGCATTTCCTGCGATTCGTTTTAATATGCCACCAATTGCATCGCATGGGCCTTTAACATGAGAAGTCGCAAAAAATGCCACTCTGCATCGACGTTATATTTTGTTTTGAACTTGCAAAGTTTTTTCTATTTTTATGTTGTGAGGCAGCTCCATCAGACATTAATATCGCTTTTTTCAACTCTATTGTTGTTTTCAAAAAACTCATTAATTTGGCAATGAACACCTGAACCGCAACAGTATCATGATGGAGTACTTCCGATATTATGATGAAGCTGGTATTCTTAAGTGTTCCAGATTCTGAATAGTAAACAACGAAGGGATGAATGGTGGCTTGACTATCATTCAAATAACTAAACGAATCACAAATTGATAAAGACGTATTAAAATGAGCTTGACTGTTCAATATTTTTAATTTTGCAATAACGTTTTCGTTTAATTTGCGTAAGCTTGATGAGCACCGATGACCAGGAAAGGGTTTACAGCATTTGGGCTTGGTGTATTCCATTTTCACTTTATTCATCTTCACAAAATGCAAACTGTTACTAACACATCTGGAGTAGTGCAATCGTATTTATATACGATAACAGATATTATAAGTAACCCAGTAGTTATTGGTTGCGTACTTTAAAAACAGTTAGTATTAGTAAACAAGTAGGTAGTGTTGCACGACAAACATATTTTTTTATAAAACATTCGGCAAGGGGAACGTGTAGGTAGGCTAAGTTTTAGCGCTTGAGTTATTTATCCAATCGTTTTGTTGTCAAAGAATGAATTGTATATTTTTGTTCAAGCATTCCAATGAACAAAAGGTTTTTGCTGGAGAACCATGGACAAATTAAGAAAAACCTGTATTTTCCGAAATATAATTAATTTATCGAGCTTAAATTTAAAATAACTCGAAAACCAATGCGTTTAGAATGTTTACTACCAAGAGCTTTTTGATTCAAAATGACTCTTTGCATCTTTTAAAATCATCAGAATACAAATATTTTGAAAAATGATTGAATTAGAATTTTTATAAAAAAATTAATCTACCATAAAAAAATTATTTTTCATTTCTCCATCCTGGACTTTTTTTTCAAAGTTGCATATTAACGTCAAGTTTCTGTAAAAAAAAATAAGAAAAAAATTCAACTCTTTTTTTTTTAAATTGAAATTTAATGTTTATTTTTAATTTTTTATGGTCAAAAAAAAATTTTTTTGTAGAGGGTATATTTTTTTATGGTGCATTTTTAATTCCCTACAACTCATTCTCAGACAGTTTTTCTATACAACTAACGGTTTCTGGGCTACAATGCTTCGAATAAAACCTATGCCAAAAGGGATACGCCCTTTTAGAATGTAACTCATGGGTGTAAAAAATCGCTCCATCTGTGGAAAATGCTCAGTTTGCTGAGCCAAATACGTGTGCAAAGTTTCATTCAAATCAAAAATGGTCGATATTCGACCATCGGTGATTTGGCGCGATCTTGCTCTTAACCCTCTAAGTGCCCAAGTCAATTTTCAGAAACACTTTGAAAAAAACACTATAAAACTTTATAAATATTTTTAAGGTATTAATTGAAGCGTTTTTCAACCACGAAAAATAGAACGGTAGGACAGGTTCGAGCATTGAATATAATTAAAATAATTTAAAATCAAGTTCGATGCGGCCAAAACCATGTGTCCCATGGAGTGTTGATTTTCACAACAAAATGCAAAACTATAATTGAATGAACAAGCTTCGCAGCTGCTTATTTGTCAACAACAACAACAACATATCATTGCGACTATCGATGATTCTGACGCACACTAAAACACGCTTTTAAACCAAATGACACACAAATTGAATTATGTTTTTTTTTTTCTAAGTTGCAATGACAGACAGCAATGTTTCTTCTCCCTATGTTACAGTTCAATATTACACGATTTTCTTTTTAATCATTACTACCCGAGTAGCTTGTTATCGACATGAAAATCATTTCCAATGTTGACATTAGTTAGAAAATAAATTTCTTACGATTTTTTTGTTGAACTATAAACCAAGCAGCATAAGGATTGTTGTGTGGCCCACCGGAATCGAAAGACCTCTTCAAGTACGTAAAATTCAGTGTCGCATCGAGTTCGTGTCCACTGTGTACTGTAATTGTGTTTATGCATACTTATGAACCATCATCAAGCGCAGCATATGTTTGTTTTATGTTAATTTCGGCTAAACATAGCATCGCTGCTGATGGATTCCTTCTCCGTCGTCGCCGGTTTCTGTTTGCACTTGGCCTGTTGTATGTCAACAATTTACCCGAAAGCAGGCGACTCGATATCGAGAGATATGCTAAATTTCATCATCTGTATGCAGAGACCGTAGCGATATTGACCAATAATCGAGGAGCGTTCGCACTCCAGGGAAAGGGGGGCTCGACTCGACTTCACTTGTCGGTTTGACATCATGTATAATGGCGACCGCTGCCAGATTGGAGTTTGCTTGCCGAATTAACAGCGATTCGTCGTCAATCGATAGCTGTGTCGAAGATACTTGAATCGTGCTTCGACTTTACGATACTAAACAGATGGCTGCGCTCCGTCTGTTGATAAATAAATATTTTTTCATCATTTTCAGCAGGTATGGTTAGTGTCATTTGCGGTGGCGTGGAGAACTTGAACTTTGTCTGTTCCATTTGGTGACGCAAACAATTTCGGAACGACCTTCTGAGATAAATATTCCATGGCTTTCCGGTGTCTGGTGAGAATTCTTTCACTAGACTTTATCGTCGTTCCACGTTATTGTCCCATCTCATGGCCACGATAAACTTTGGCTGTAATCAAGGAAAACTTATCGTCAACTTTTCTTTTATACCACAGTTAGCTTGTTTAGTCAATGAATGATCTATGAAAAGATGATAACTTGGCTTGGTAGGGGTTTTAATCCTATTCTTGACCTTGAACATAACAACAAACTGAAAATGCACATTCTTTTATACTATATAACTTTTTCTAAGGTTCTTAAATTTCATAAAGGACATAAAGGATAAGTGGACTAGAAAACGAACATAGCTCCTCGTTTTTTTTCTCATTTTTCATTAGGTTGTTTTTATTTTGAGCATATTTTATTAGTCTCAGCAATTCAACACTATTTTAATTAATTTTTATTTTCTCTAGAAGGAGTTTAAGTTCTCTCACGTACTCGCGACTCTGGGTAGAACTCATTAGCTACATTTTTATACAGTCGACTTTACCAACATTCTCAAGCGCTCTTGCACCAGTGTTCTGGACAGAATTGTTACGAGTATCAATTTCACTTAGCCACGATGTCACGCCTTCAGTTTCGGCCAGTAAATGGCAGCCATCTGTTTTTCTGCCAACTGTAATTTGCTCTAAACATCAGCTGGCGTGAAAGCAATAAACGAAGCGCAAAAAGCGCCAATTTTGGTATGAAGTGAAAAAATATTTTTTCCACCCCATCGCTGATTGATAACTGCAGCATGGCACCAACTCTTTTGCACCTTCAGCACTAGCCAGCGGCGCTCAGTTCCTCGAACGCGTAATTTAAAGTAAGTCAAGCGCTGATGGAGTGTACCCAAAATGCATCAATTCGAATTGGACAGAAGTTAAGCGTTCGTTGGGGTGCGAGGAAAAGTGTTGCAGTGCGGGATGCAAATGAGGACAAACATGAAATCCAAGAGCCACGTAGGCCAGGTCAAGGGAGTGAACAAAAAAAAGGGAAACAACTTTTGCATCACCCCAAAGCCTCACTTGATCGCACTTGTCGACAATCCGGGTTTTGCACAATCTCCCCATCTCTGGATATACGGGTTTGCGCATGGAATACCGACTTTTCATTGTGTTCGATGCTGGTTTGACCCTTTGATATCCGCTGTTTTCCGCAGGCAGTTGTTTTTTCTTCGAACGGATATCTATGTTGATCTCGGTCACCAAAAGGGTTTTGCTTTTGTCGGTGGTCTGATGAGCTTCATGTATGCAAAGTGCAAGGATGCAGCCATTGTTCGTTTGTGCCCGTCCCGGCTTCACCACCACGAACCTCGTCGCTGGAAAACAAAAGCTTAGATTGTCTGCGATGGTTTTTTTATTTGTGCCGGGTTTCGACGGGTAAACCAAGAAGCACATTGCCAACAAATGACGTCAAGTGTGAGTGATTCATTTTGTCGGCGGCGGGTGGAATGCCTCGTAGGAAGGATTCCGTGTCGGTCGCAGTAGGGCGACATCTTTTACGGCTATTAGCGCAAGCTGGCAAGGACAGTGCAGAAGAAAGTGGCACATTCAACAAAAGAAAATGCACCCGTGCAGCTTTTCCGCGCGTAGAAGTTTTGCGTTCACTTGACGCTCAGTGAAGGAAGAAAAGGGTGACCTCCTAAGAAGGGTCTTTTGCTGAGTCATAACACCCCCTAATGCTCTTGTCGTTCGCTGCGAGTGTTTGTTGGTTTACCGTATTGCATCTTCGCTAAGCTGAGATTAAAATGCAGGATTTAATCTTGCCATGTCTTGACAGTAACCCAATATTATGATAGCGAATGCCGCTGTAACTGTGTGTTTCCTCACCGAGGATAAGCTCGAATTTTCTCTCAAAGTGAACATCTCTTACGGTAATGACGAAGTTAGTACAAAAGTTTTTCGTGAAAATATATAGCAATGGTATTGAGTCTCAACTTTTCTCAAAGATGGCTGAATCGATTTTCATGAAATTAATTGCAAATGAAAGGTTTAGTTGTCCCATAAGACCCTATTGAATTTCATTTTAAACGTATTTTTAGTTTAGAGGTTATGTATCAAAATGTAAAAATCACGAAACATCATTATCTCAGAAACTACACAAACGATTTGAACAAAACTGGTTTTAAATGAACGGGCTACCTTAAAAACTCACAACTTTCGAGTTTTATAAATATTGAAACGTGTTCTGGAGACTGTTTAGTCTCACTCATGTTTCTTAGAGATGGCTGGACCAATTTTCATAAAATCCGTGTCAATTGGATGGTCTAGTTGCCCCATAAGACCCTATTGAGTTTTACTTTGCCCGTTATGTTTAAAATGTTTAAAGATCTAGCTATAAAAAGAAACATATTCCGAAGACTACCTAAACTCACTTACTTTTTCAGAAATGGCTAGACCGATTTTCACAAAATTAGTGTCAAATAAAAGGTCTAGCTGCCTCATAACATCCTATAGAATTTTACTGTAATCGGACTGTAACTTCTTCTGTAATGTATCAAAATGTGAAAAACACGAAACTTAAATATCACAGAAACTACACAACCGATTTGAGCAATACTGATATCAGATGAAAGGGCTAGCTAAGAGTTAACTGATAAATTTTAATGATTGAACAAATATACATGTGGTTCAAAAGTTGTGAAAAGAAAGTTATATTTTAAATAGAAAAAAATCCTACTATAAATAATCGAATCTAAAGTTATATTATATTGAATGATATATAATCGAATCGAATATGAATACAGTGACGTTTCGATTATACCACGATCAAAAAAATTTCGCGTCATATTATTGAATCACATATAATTCATGATCTTTGCATGTGTTAATGTATGTGGGTCATTCCATACGAAGTGAGCACGAAAAAGCACAAACTTGGACACGACCATCACAGATTTTGCTCAAATTTGGGAGAAATATTCATCTACTGTCACTTTGAAAAAATCCCAAATTTGGTGTCGATTGGAATACCTCCCGCTCTTTCCAGGACCCCTCTCTTTATTGCAAAGTCAGCCATTTTTTGTTCAAAATCTCTTTTTTCTTTTTCTTACAATTCATAGACGTAAGATGTCCGAAAATACTGACAGATGATTTTTGAAGAAAATAAACAAAGGAATTCAGAAAAAATATAAGTTTTGACCGGAAGTGTTGCCAGATAAATTATTTTTATATTTGAAAACTAAATTTACATTTTTCGGCAAATGCAGCCATTTTTATTTTAAATTTGATAACTTCATCGTGTTCCTTGGAAAATTTCACATAAGAAACAACTATCATCCCGAGGTAATGTGAGCCAATCTCGAGATATAACATTTTTACGAAAAAAGTTGTAAATTTCGTAATTATTTTATTTTATAATTTATAGACGTAAGACACCCGAAAAATAGTGATAGGTGAATTTTGAGGAAAATAAACCAAGGAATCCAGAAAAAATATTATTTTTGACCGGAAGTGTTGCCAGATAGATTATTTTTCTATTTTAAAACTAAATTGGCATTTTTCGGCAAATGCAGCTAATTTTATTTAAAATTTGATGGTTTCATCGTATTTCTTGGAAAATTTTACGTAAGAAACAATTATCACCCCGTGGTCATATGAGCCAATCCCGAGATATAGCATTTTTACGAAAAAAGTTCTGAATTTCGTAACTAATTTTTCGTAAAGATGTTATATCTCAAGATTGGCTCATATTACCATGGAGTTGTCAGTGATTCTTACGTAAAATTTTCTGAGAAACACGATGAAACTATCAAATTTAAAATAAAATTGGCTGCATTGGCCGAAAAATGCAAATTTAATTTTAAAATACAAAAATAATCTATCTGGCAACACTTCCGGGCAAAAACAATATTTTTTCTGGATTCCTTGGTTTATTTTCCTCAAAATTCACCTATCACTATTTTTTGGGTGTCTTACGTCTATAAATTATAAAATAAAATAATTACGAAATTTACAACTTTTTTCGTAAAAATGTTATATCTCACGATTGGCTCACATTACCTCGGGATGATAGTTGTTTCTTATGTGAAATTTTCCAAGGAGCACGATGAACGTCTATGAATTATAAAATAAAATATTTACGAAATTTACAACTTTTTTCGTAAAAATGTTATATCTCACGATTGGCTCATATTACCTCGGGACTTATTCATTTTTTTATTTATTTATTTGATGTTTTCATCTGGCTAAATATGTTTTAATGAATTTTTCGTGATGAGGAAAAGCCCTTTTGAGTCACAGTTTGTTACTCAAAAAGGCATAAAAACCTCATATCTTTTCTTACTCTACAAAAATATTTACAAGTTACAAGTACAATCAAGAACTAATACAAAAAAAAAACGAACAAGTTACATGTTGATTGGTCAGTCAGTATAAATCTATCACTAATATTATTGTTAATTTCGTAAAAAATTTCGTCATTGAAGTTCTCACCCTCAGTTCAGAAGTTTTCGTTGAAATGCCGCATTAGAGAAGTTGAAATCGTAGAGGTGGTGGACCTCATTAAAGCTGGTAGCCATAAAACGGATCGGCTCATGGCGACCGTATTCCGTACGCCGGGCATCGAGAGAGAGAAAATCCCGCTGCCGTAGAGTCCTTTCAGGTGCGTAAAAATTAAGTTGTGTAAGAATTTGCTCAGAATCAGCGTCTCCTTTTAGTATTTTTCCGACAAAAACAGCCTGAGCAACGAATCTCCTGTGTTCTAGTGTGTTAAGACCCAACAGGTTACACCGCTGTTCATATGGTGGCAAGTTCACTGTATCTCGCCATGGCAAACGCCGAAGAGCGTATTTTACAAATTTCTTCTGCACTGATTCGAATCTGTTTTTCCAAGTGTGCTGATATGGGCACCACACAACTGCATTGGACTCTAAAATCGAGCGCACTAAACCACAGTACAGCGACCGTATACAGTGAGGATCGCAAAATTCGTTACATATTTTAAGTATAAATCCGAGCTGCCTGTTGGCTTTAGTAATTATTTTGTTGTAGTGAAGCTGAAATGAGAGTCCAGAATCGAGTATTACTCCCAAGTCTCGAATGTGGTCAACTCGTACAAGAGGTTGATTGGAAATGCTGTAGTTGTAAGTGATTGGGTTCAGTTTTCGATGGAACGTTATTGCATTGCATTTATTGATGCTAATCGTTATAAGATTCCTCGAGCACCATTCTTCGAAAATGTTGATCCATTGTTGGAGCACATGACAACCATCGATGCGTTTCACAGTTATGTATAATTTGACATCATCCGCATAAAAGAGCCGACATCCCGGTGGCAGTAAAATCGACAGCTCATTGATAAATATTGAGAACAGAAGTGGACCGAGGTTGCTTCCTTGTGGTACGCCTGGCATGTTGGAGAAGCTTTTAGAGGATACGGATCCGATCTTGACACAAAGCTGTCTGTCTGTGAGATAGGACCTGAACCAACTAATAAGATCATCGGAGATATCAAGTTTACTTAATTTTAGAAGCAATATGCCATGATCAACTCTATCGAAAGCAGCTTTCAGATCAGTATATATTGCGTCAACCTGAGAACCGGCATCAATATTACATAGGCAGTATGAAGTAAACTGAACCAGATTCGTGGAAACGGATCGTTTGGGGTAAAACCCGTGTTGGTCAGCTGATATGTAGTTTTTACAGCTTGAGAACAGTACTTCGTTCATAACGATCTCAAATACTTTAGAGCATGCACATAATGACGTTATGCCGCGATATTTTGCAATATTTTGCTTTTCTTCTTTTTTATGCACAGGGAACATGATTGACAATTTCCAGCTGGTGGGGAATTTGCTTTCACGAAGAGATTTGTTGAAAAGTAAAGTCAATGGCTGGATTAATGAGCTCGTGCATCGTTTCAGGACACAGGAAGGTATTCCATCTGAGCTGGGTGACGTAGTAAATTTCATCTTGGAGATAGCGGATTCAACCTGTTGGTGGTTTACAATAAAATTCATCAGTTCACATGCGCTGGTAGGGGTATCTCTACATGCATCTGTAGCTTGCTGAGCGGAAGCCGTGGAGTTGTTGAATGCACTTTGAAAATGGGTGGCGAAAATTTCGCATTTTTCAGAAGGGGAGCATGCTACGTCGTGATCTAGGAACATCTCCACGGGAAGCCCATTATCCTTCCGTTTGGAGTTAACGAAAGTCCAAAACTGTTTAGGACTTTTACGTAGATTATTTTGTGTTCTGAGGGAATAACGTTTATACAGATATCGGTTGTAGAGGCGGTAGTTATTGCTGGCACGCAAAAATTGTTGCTTATGGAACGGGCAACGGGTTCCACTATAATTACGCAGTGCTCTAGATATTATACGCTTCAGACGCCGTAAATGAGCATTTCCCCAGGGTGGTTTAGAAAGAGGTCTACAAGCAGGAACATGTTAAACCAATGCATTGTTAACAAACTGCGAGAAAAAGTCAACAGCCTCGTCAATGTTGTCTGCAGTATCTAAGAACGTCCAGTCCATTCGAAGAAAAATTTCGTTCAACGCTACGTAGTTAGCTCTGCGATAATCCAGTACAGTGTCGTTAGAGTAAGGTTCGAAAACAGTCGGAACAGGTAGTTCAGCTTCAACTAAAATGAAAGGGTGGCCAGGGTTTACTGGAGTTAGCGGTTCTATGCCTTCGAATATCTGACAGTGTCCTAGAAGTGAGTCTGATATTAGTACTAAGTCAAGCAGCCCTCTTTGTGTGTTTAGAATTTGGTTAATCTGTTTCAAACCATTCTGACTAAAGCCATCGAGTAGTGTCGAACATGCAGCAGAGATGTGTGACTCAAAAACATCCACTGTGAGATAATTGCGAGTGGTGAGGTTCCATACTAAACCAGGCCGGTTATAGTCTCCAAATAAAAGCGCATGATCTTGTTCTTTTAGGTTGGAAAAAATAGCTCTGACTGAATCAATGTGCTTGTTTATGCTTGTTAAATCATTTTTGCGGTGTGGGGGTAGATATACTACTCCAACACTGATTTTCAGGTTAGTTAAATTAAGCGTTACCCATAAATGCTCAAGAGAGTTATCTACGGGAGTTCGATCCATGCAACTGTTTAGTGAAACTGACACAGCAATAAGAACTCCACCACCGCGAGTTTTTGTGCTATTAAAGCGGTTACGATCCATTCGGTATACAGCATAAGAATTTCCGAATAATTGAGAAGAATATATCTTATCGTCGAGCCATGTGTCAGTCAAGACTATGACATCGTACACGCAAAAGTTCAAGCTTTAATCATCCAATGTGTCCTTTCAATTCGCACAGAATTTGCTCTGACTTCGCACAACCAATGCGTGATACGCATAACGCAAAAGTTGTACGAGGAATACATTGACAGAGATCAAAATCAGAATATGTATCATATACACGAAAATCGTAATGTCTCGGTAAACTTCGGCTTCGGGCGAACGATCAGTTTCGAGGCGCTCAAAAAACCGTTCTTTACTTTCGCGAGCCGGTGCATATCAACGGCTCGTGCATCCCTAAAAATCGTCAGCAACCGAAACAGCCAATGGCAGCCTTTTTGCCGCGGAAGTTATTGACGCTGGTGCCAGTAACGCAGAACCGAATGCATGTGAATGAAACAAGAGTCATAATTTAATGCAAAATGTTTTGGACTAATCTCATGTTTTTGTTTATTGTTAATGATTGAATGATGTTTTCAAATGACCTGATACATGAAAATGAATCGATCAGACAATAATTTCTTCAATGGAGTCAGTACCCAACTTATCAGTATTGATTGCTGGTTGCGCTGTTTTAACGATGCCAACCTTCTGAACATCGGCTGATGCTTTAAAAGTGTAGTGGTTTGGAGCTGCGCAAAACATTCAAAATACGCTAGAGCATCAAACGCGTTATGCCCAACGCACATGCGTTGTACTGGTTCCAATTTTAATCAGTAAATGCGCTAATTTCGCTCATAAATGATCTGGTTACGCACACTCCAACATTTCCGTGTAACATGATTCAGATACTGCTAGAAGAAAATCATCTATTTTTGTGCGCAGACCACGGACGTTCTGGTAGTAGACTTTTAATTTTCTGAAAGATTGATCGTTCGGTTTATGAATAGTGATCGCGTCTTGTGTCAGGGTCCGATTGATCAGAGCAGGATGATAATTGTTTCTTAAGTGAAATTTTCCAAGGAACACGCTGAAATTATCAAATTTAAAATAAAAATGGCTGCATTTGCCGAAAAATGTAAATTTAGTTTTCAAATACAAAAATAAGTTTTCTGGTAACACTTCCGGTCAAAACTGATATTTTTTCTGGATTCCTTGGTTTATTTTCTTCAAAAATCATCTACCAGTATTTTTCGGACATCTTACGTCTATGAATTGTAAGAAAAAGAAAAAAGAGATTTTTGACAAAAATTGCGCGACTTTGCAATAAAGAGGGGAGTCAAAATTGGACATCAAAATTGGGGTTTTTTCAAAGAGACAGTGAATGAATAATTCCCCCAACTTGGAACAAAATCTGTGATGGTCGTGCCCAAGTGGCATGTACACTTCGTATGGAATGACCCATGTTCATATGTGTTTGGATGTTATTTTTTAAATGTTCGGTATAGTTTCACTGTTGCCTACCAAAAATTTGTTTTTTAGAGTGATAAATTAATCCAGCAAATGTTATCTAGGTGTAATTTCTTCTGAAAATTGAAGTGTTCGTCTAATTCTATTTAAACAAATAATAAGGTTGAATGAGAAAGGCTGGGTCTGACCGCTAGGTCGATTAATTTAGGTTTTAAAGACAAAATTATTGTATACTTCGCCGTAGACACTTTACGGATCAAACAAGCCGTTTTGACTCTAGAAATATTCAAATTACTGATTTGCACTCATGTGAGTCAAATGGATGCATATGTTGTTCCTGCTAACGGGAAATCTATATTATTTTTTCCAATATGTATAGCATCTTTTAGTGATAGTTTGCAGTTTTGCAATGTTCTACAATGTTGCAATTGTTTGCTATAACAAAGCACACAATTTCTCCGAAAAAAGTTTGTTTTCTCTAGTTGTTTGCTTTAGTTAATGAAGATTTCTTTTAAAATAATGCACTTATTTACTAACAGATATCTACAGTGAGAGACAAATGCCTATGCCTGAATTGAATGATGACTTATACTTAAATATAGAAATGATTTTCTCTGCGGATATTTGCGGTTTTTTGAAGATATCTGTTAGTTAACAAGCGCATTGTTATAATCGTCAATAACTAAGGAAATTAAGGAGATAGAAATAAACCATCTTCGGCTATTTTTTGATGTTTTGTTATAGCAAACATTGTGAAACATTGAAAAGCTGTAGAAAATCACATATCGAAAAAACAGAAAAGTTTTCGTCAGGCTTGCTATTGTCCTCAATATGTGGAAGGAGCGGAGTTAAAATTCACTGCACACTTCTTTTCCGGCATGGACGTCGCATGTAGCAATTTTTTGCACCACACTTCTTCCTTTTGCTTAGTTCTGTGCTTCTGCCGGTCGCAGAAAAAAATAAGTCGCTTGCTGCTTACACCACAGCCGAGTGAAACGAGAGGTGGTGGTGGTTTGTTTTCAGTTTCGAGATGTTAAGCAAACGAAATTTACTTTCCTACCCAGATGCTCCCCTAATTTGATATATGCCCAGGAGACTCACTGTATAAGAACTGCAGTGAACTCTATTCTGTAGTTATTGTGCGTAATTTCCGTTCGTGTGAGAAAGTTTACCATAATTTATTATCTTTAGATTCAACCACGATGTTTTCAGCAAGCTCCTCAGATATACATGTGCGTCGATTTGCTCACCCCTCTTCACTTTACAAGTTATATTAGAAAAAAAAAAGTTTTCAAGGGGCATATAAAATAGCTCCACAAAAGTCCATTTACATAGGCAGAAAGAAGTATGATGTCTTCGGAAGAGTTATTTCTAATGAAATATGCCACAGCTTCGCTGAACAAAGTGGTTTTTTACATGCAAAAATGACAAAAATGAAATTTGTTTCCCACCTTTAGGTGAATCAATCTCAAAATCGCAACTTCTATAAAATGGAGAATAAATAATAAAACAGCTTTGCTCAAGACATGAAATGATCCGAAAGCATTTTATCTGGTCAAAATAATTTTAATCACGTTTATGCAACTTTTAGAACTGTGGGCACCGTTATGAGAAAATTTCCGTTTCTACGCTTTGAGTGAATGCTCTAGCACGCGTTTGCAATCTCCGTTAGAAAAGTTGCACACATTTGAAATCTGCAAAATATTCTGGTAAAAAAATATGAAGATCACAGTTTTCTCATTGGCAATCTATAGCTGTAGTAGCGCCTTAAGCTCTACGATGCTCTTAACACCTACTTTAAAAACCTTTTTTTATAAATTCAGTGCTTTCGGATTAACAAAAGTATATTCTATATGTTGCTACTGAGAATTTTTGTTATAATATCATTAAGAACTGTTCGAATGATATCGTTCTTTCATGAGAGACAATTTTCACATCCGCTAGGGTTAATAATTCACTTTAAAAAAAATGGCGCTTGGTTCGGTCTGGTCGCACGCCGATTATATTATATTCGGAATTATCATGTGAAATGCTTGTTAAGTGTTATGAAGAAATGTTTAAATTCTGTTATTCGATTACTCACAAAAAATTGATTCTGCCAGTCGAAGCCATACCATGACCAAAAGATATGTGTGCATAGTACCTTGATATCCGACCCAGAATGGGCGCGATAAATAACTAAACCCCAATCCCATTCGCAAATGTCCTTTCTAAGCCCACAAAACGACAGAGACTTGTCTATTCGGAGTCGTTTCGCAACGAAAATTATACTGACAATAAAGCGTTTTCGTCGCTCGAACCAAACAAAAAACAACAAAAATGTTTCACAGGACAACCAACCCGGAACGGTTCGGTCGCAGTTTCTTGGAAGAAAACATTATCTTCCTGTTGATTAGATTTTATCTCAAAATTGACACCAGCAGTATCGTACATTTTTGTGCTGTAACGATCTGATCAGCGCAAATGTTGGTTGGCAAAAGCTCCGAACGGTACAAATAGAGTTTCCTGGAAACGATAGACTACGAAGCAGAAAGAACCCACTTCAGAATTACGTTCACGCATACACCAGCTAGAGAACAATGTGGATCATCCCGGAATTGAGTACAAACGGAAAGTAAAAGATAATGAAAATTGTATGTGACAGACAGGAACAGTCTTTTTTTTTCATTCGCAGGCGCTGTCATTGTAGGTGAGAAATTCATTTCTCTGATTGTGTCACACGTTTCCGTGTGTGTTTTTATGGCGGGCATTTCTGAACGTTGCTAGCTGATTGAATTGCACACGGAACGTACAAGCGGGTAAATGTTTGAACCACAACCACAACCCCGCGGTTGTTCAAACTGTTTTTGCTGCAAGCAAAAATAACGAAATGTTTGCACTCACCTAGAAAAGCTTTGCTTCACAGTTCACCTTCTTCGCCAAGATTCATGAATTTATTAACATTTTAAATTTGGCTCGTATCGGCAACACTTCCCGTTTCCCTCTCTATCACTTCATTGTCGAGACAAATTGTAAATTTTTCCGAAATTACTATTCATTATTCGAGATAAATTCCCGCTCGTGTGAAAGCTGAGTCACTTCGCTCGAATGAAAGGCACGGCAGCGCATCGTTTCGGTTTTCCTTTCCCGAGGATTCTTACCACTAGACGGACTAGAGAAAATTCGCTCTCACACCAACCAAAACCGCATTGAATAGAAAGAAAAAAAAAACTAAGCAAAAGGATAGAAACTTTCCACGTCAATTGAATTTTGCGTCATGTTCGTAAGAAGAAAAGTTAAGAGGTTTAGCCAGTTGTCCTTTTTATTAGTTTTCTCAGCAGCTGAGAAGCTCACCAGTAACTCTTCATCTGCTATCCAAGTCCCCCACGACGACGACGACGCCTTTCCTTTCCCATAAATTATTCCTGCGGACGATCGCTTTGAAAAGTTTTCAAATTAAAATTTGAGAAAATTTATCGTAATCTTATAAGCTGAAGGGTTCCACCGAATGAGTGACTGATGCGGTCGAGGAAGTGACAAACAACCGGTTAGAGTCGTCAGTGCCCATGTGGAGCCCCGGAATGACAAGCCAATAATTTTAGCGAAAGTTGAATTCGGCCCTGTTGTGGTGATTTGCGGATTCTTTATCGCCCTTCTTCATTCTTAATAGTCTGACCACAGGAAATTCAATTTGTTCAGGACTAAATTAAATACGACTGGCCAAAGCACGCTCGATGCTGAGAAAATGAATGAAAACTAATTGAAAATGTCGCCGGCGTTTTTCGTGGCCGGTGGCGGTTTGTAGTTTGCGTGCCAACAAACTCGCTCCAGCTTGCTTGCTTTAAAGTGCTTCACGTGACACACTTTTTATGCTGTACACATGCAAAGCTTACCTACCATCTAAAGGTTGCTGAGTATGTGCAATTTTAATAATGCATCGTAATCACGTACGGTGATGATGTTCTTGGGAAGGAAAGCAGGTAGAGCTGTGGGATTGTTTGGCAGTTTGCTGCAGAAGTTTGAGTTGTTTATGCAACACACTTGCGTCTACGAGAGGTGCGAAACTAACACTTCCTGCTGCTACAGCTCTGTAAAATACAGAGTGGGTTGCTCCACTACTTCCACAGAAGAGACGAATGCTCTTTTTATCTCGAAATTCTTGGATAAAATAAAAAAATTCTTTAATTTTTTATCAAATATTTTTTTCACAAAAAAATGCAACAGCGTTCAAAAAATAGTATGATGAATATTATACGAGCTCAGCTACAGGAAAATCAACCTAACATTTCATAAAACTATTACAGAAACCGATGATTCTGAATGCAGTTCACAAAATAATCTCACTCGAAAACTGAAATGGTATCTGTATTTTGAGGTGCGGGCGAAATCAATAACAGCAATGTCAAGATTTTTTTTTTTTTCTTCACATAACATTTATTTGACACGGCACAAATACAATTTAATGTTTAACGGCGCCAATTATATCTGATGACTTAAAAACTAAAGCAAATTTTTTATCCTCGCTGCCGACTACGAGCTGAAATTAAGTCTAACTTAAAACTAGCATGGGATTTCCAATCAGTGTTTTGTTGTTCAATGGTCGTCTGATAATCGTCGAATGGCATGTATGGATTCGTTCTGCTGAGCCACGATGTCGTGAGTTGGGACAGAGGCTCGTAGTCCTTGGGTCCTGGTTCTATTGTGCGGGGTCTGGTTGCTGGTTTTGTGCTTAAGGTTCAAACGTGTTCTTGTCGTTTTGTTGGGTGTAGACGGAGGGGAACGGGACTAGACTGGGGCGTGGATGGATTTCAGGAAAACGTATATAAGGGACATGTAGGATAGGTCACGGCTCGCCAAGACATCACGAACAGGAACAGCCGGCTGTCTACCCTCGGCCTGCAGGGAAGCTATTAATTTAGACCTGGCGTCACGGTGTACAGGGCATGACCAAACCACATGCTCTATGTCGTGATAACCTTCACCACAGGCACAGATACCACTTTCCCCGAGCCCAACACGACGGAGATGCGCGTCAAATCTATAGTGATTGGACATAAGCCGGGACATAACGCAAATGAAATCCCGACCTACATCGAACCCCTTGAACCACGGGTTCGTCGATACTTTGGGGATTATGGAATGTAACCACCTTCCCAATTCCCCTCTGGTCCAAGCATTTTGCCAACTGATGATCGTATTCTGACGTACAAGTGCGAAAAATTCATTAAAGGCAATTGGTCTTTCATAAATATCACCGTTTGTTGCGCCCACCTTAGCCAAAGAGTCCGCTTTCTCATTACCCGGTATCGAGCAGTGAGAAGGGACCCACGCTAAGGTAATCTGAGTAGATTTTTCGGATAAAGCACTCAGATGTTCCCGTATTTTCCCCAGGAAATACGGAGAGTGCTTAACATCTTTCATCGATCGGAGAGCCTCAATGGAACTGAGACTGTCCGTAAAGATGAAATAATGGTCCGTGGGCATTTTTTCGATAATCCCTAGGGTGTACTGAATTGCAGCTAATTCTGCGACGTAAACAGAAGCAGGATTATCGAGCTTATGGGAGACGGTTAAATTGTTATTGAAGATACCGAAGCCAGTGGACCCATCAAGAAGTGATCCGTCAGTGTAGTACATATTGTCGCAGTTGATGTTTCGATATTTATTGGAAAAAATTTTAGGGATCTGCTGCACGCGTAAATGATCCGGGATTCCACGAGTTTCTTCTATCATGGATGTATCGAAAAACACAGTAGAATCAGAAGTATTTGATAAGTCGACACGATTTGGAATATTCGAAGAAGGGTTAATATTTTGGGACATGTGATTGAAATACAATGTCATAAAACGGGTTTGAGAATTAAGTTCGATTAACCTTTCAAAATTTTCAATCACGGGACGGTTCAAGACCTCACATTTGATTAGAATACGAGAAGACAGGCTCCAGAAGCGGTTTTTCAATGGTAGTACTCCAGCTAAAACCTCCAAACTCATCGTATGGGTCAACTGCATGCAACCTAAGGCGATACGCAAACAACGATATTGTATTCGCTCCAGTTTGATCAAATGTGTGTTTGCTGCGGAGCGGAAGCAGAAACACCCGTATTCAATAACAGACAATATCGTTGTTTGGTAAAGCCTTATAAGGTCTCCTGGATGGGCTCCCCACCATTGTCCGGTTATTGTACGAAGAAAATTCACTCTTTGTTGATATTTTTTCATCAGATACCTCACGTGATAACCCCAGGTGCCTTTAGAGTCGAACTAGATACCAAGATATTTGTGTACCAAAACCTGAGAAATCGTTTTACCCATTAATTGTGTTTGAAGCTGAGCAGGTTCATGCTTCCAAGAAAAAACTACTATCTCAGTCTTCGCCGGAGAGAATTCGATACCTAGCTGTAAAGCCCAAGCAGACAAATTGTCCAAGGTATCTTGCAATGGTCCTTGCAAATCGGCAGCTTTGGCTCCTGTAACAGAGATTACACTGTCGTCTGCAAGTTGTCTTATCGTGCATGAATTTGCCAGACATTCGTCGATGTCATTTACATAAAAGTTGTAAAGAAGGGGGCTTAAACATGAGCCCTGGGGAAGACCCATGTAGCTAATGCGAAAAGTTGCCAAATCGCCATGCGTAAAATGCATGTGCTTTTCGGACAACAAATTGTGCAAAAAATTGTTCAAAATTGGAGAAAATCCTTGTCGGTGAAGTTTACCCGAAAGAATGTCAATAGAAACGGAATCAAAAGCCCCCTTAATGTCCAAGAACGCAGACGCCATTTGTTCTTTACGAGCATACGCCAGCTGAATATCTGTTGAAAGCAACGCAAGACAATCATTCGTCCCTTTGGCACGGCGGAAGCCAAATTGAGTTTCTGATAGTAGACCATTTGATTCGACCCAGTGGTCTAAACGACGGAGTATCATTTTTTCCATCAATTTCCGGATACAGGATAGCATTGCAATCGGCCTATAAGAGTTGTGATTAGAAGCTGGTTTCCCTGGTTTTTGGATGGCGATCACCTTCACTTGCCTCCAATCCTGCGGTACAATGTTTTGCTCCAGGAACTTATTGAACAAGTTCAACAAGCGCCTCTTGGCATTGCCGGGTAGATTCTTCAACAAGTTGAATTTGATTCTATCTAATCCAGGCGCGTTATTGTTACAGGACAGGAGGGCAACTGAAAATTCTGCCATCGTAAAAGGTGATTCTATCGCGTCGTGGCCCGGAGACGCATCGCGAACAATATTTTGCTCAGGAACAGAGTCCGGACATACTTTCCTGGCAAAATCAAATATCCACCTACTTGAAGACTCCTCGCTTTCGTTGACCGTTGCGCGATTCCGCATTCTTCGGGCTGTGTTCCAAAGAGTGCTCATCGATGTCTCCCTCGACGTCTCGTTCACGAACCGACGCCAATATCCACGTTTCTTTGCTTTAGCCAAGCTTTTAAGCTTGGTATCAAGCTCCGAATACCGTAAATAGTCGCCAGGTATACCTCCCGTCTGGTAGGCCTTAAACGCGTCGGATCTTTGCGTGTAGACATCGGAGCACTCTTGGTCCCACCACGGAGTGGGAGGCCGTTCTTTGATCGTTACGCCGGGATATTTCTTCGTTTGGGCTTGCAACGCGGCGTCGAGAATCAAGCCCGCGAGGAGGTTGTATTCTTCAAGTGGTGAATGATGTTGAATCGACTCGACCGCTTTTGAAATCATTTCCTCGTATAACTTCCAATTGGTCGCATGCGAGTTGACCCGTTAGTAATTGAAATAAGAATAGGCAGATGGTCGCTACCGTGAGGATCGAGGATTACCTTCCATGTGCAATCCAACCGTAGCGACGTCGAACATAAGGATAGATCCAAAGCGCTTGGGCGCGCTGGAGGTTTCGGGATACGTGTCATTTCACCGTTGTTTAAAATAGTCATGTCGAAGTCATCGCAAAGGTTATAGATTAAAGAGGAGCGGTTATCATTGTATGGGGAACCCCAAGCCACGCCATGAGAGTTGAAGTCTCCCAAAATCAAACGTGGCGAGGGAAGAAGTTCTATTAAATCAAAGAGCAGCCGTTGCCCAACCTGTGCTCTGGGGGGAATATATATTGAGGCAATACAAAGCTCTTTACCTTGTATTGTCATTTGACATGCGACAACTTCGATGCCTGGAATCGAGGGGAGGTTAATACGATAGAAAGAATAGCACTTTTTAATCCCTAAAAGTACTCCTCCATACGGGGTGTCTCGATCAAGGCGAATAATATTAAAATCATGGAAGTTGAGATCAATATTTGAAGTAAGCCAAGTTTCACAAAGGGAAAATGCATCGCATTTGTTTTTATTTATCAAAACTTTAAACGAATCAATTTTTGGTAAAATACTTCTACAATTCCACTGTAAGACAGAGATAGAATCCTTCATATACGCAGTTGAATTAGGCATCGAAGGATACAATCGCTGCAAGGAGAGGCCATTGGGCAGTCAACTGCTTCAAAAATGATCTAACTGTTGGGAGGAATGCTGTAAGAAAAATTTTAATTGGATCGGGTACATTGAAAGTTTCAAAAATCCAGTCCACAATGTCAGAAAATTTCACTAATCCAGAGTTTGTTTCATCAACTGGGAGTGTAAAAGGAGCAACTGGGGTTTTAGATGTTCCTGGCAGTGCTGGGAACTCCTTCTGGGACTTTAAATTTGCCAGCCCAGGAGGAGTTTGCTTCGGTTTTTCCGCAGCACTGTTTGGTTTGTTTGTAACTTTCATTTCACTTTGGGAAATCTTAGGACCTTTTCGGGGAAGTTTAGGAGAGGAAATATTTTTCCTCTTTCTAGACTCCCCAGGATTGGCGTAAGATGCTCCCGCTGGTGAATCGTCAGAATCGGTTTCATCAGAGGACAACAGATCGAAGGGGTTCGAAGTAACGGGAGAAGTGGTAACGGTCTTCTTCAGCATGTCAGCGTAGGAACGCTTTGAACGCTCTTTGAGAGACCGTTTTATTTTATCCCTGCGCTGCATGTACACCGCACATGTCGAGAGCTCATGCAGATTTTCTCCGCAGTGAATACACTTTTCAGCGTTAACACTGCAAGAATCTTCCGCATGAGACTCCCCACACTTGCCACAACGTGCCTGATTGCAGCAGTAGGCGGCTGTATGGCCTAACTGCTTGCAATTCAGGCAGTTCATGACGCGGGGCACGTAGAGCCTCACAGGGAGACGAACCCGGTGGATCGAGACGTGGCTTGGTAGTGCAGACCCGGCGAACGTAACTCGAAACGAGTCTGACGGAGTGTATACTGTTTTGCCACCGATGATCGATGCTGACCGCAATTGCTTGCAGTCGAGCACCTTTACTTCGGGACACGTTTTGTTCTTAAAGCACCCTTTGGCACTTTGCAGTATACACTCGACGGACAGACTCGAATCGGTTATGACACCGTCGATCTCCACGTCTCGTGCGGGTATGTAAACGCGATACTCGCGTGTGAAGAGCTCAGAGCAAGCTATATCGTTGGCCTCTTTCAGGTTACCGACCACGACACGGAGCTTGTTAGGCCGGACCTTGGAAATTTCGGTCACGCCCTTGTACTCCTTCGTCAGGTCTTTAGAAATCTGCAAGAGGTTCAACTTTTTCGATTTCGGTCCTGCCTTTGGCCGAAAATAAACAGTATAGCTGCCCTGGGCTCCGTCTGGGTAAAGCCTGGGGCGAGGGGGGACTGAAGAATGAGCAGGGGAGGGGGTAACAGAAGGGTCAGGGTCAGAGGGGTTCGGGGATGGTGGCGCGGGAGGCGAGGGATCTACATCCATCGCGCTAAGTCTAGCGCACTAGCGCTGACAAGAACACGTACCTTTTTATTTCTCCCTTCCAGTAAGGTTGGTTGTCCGATCGTTCGAAGTAGCAGCCGTTACAGCCAGCAGCACCAATACAGCAGCACCAAACAGCCACCAGCAGCGAGCCAGGTGTGAGATCACTCCACACAGCGATACAACGCGCTGACACTGATGGCTTCTTCTTTTTCCTCGTTTGTGTCTCGTCCACTGCTATAGCACAAGCCAGCCAGCAGCCAAATCGGCTTACGCACCAGCTGGCAGTCACGATGCGAAACAGTTGCACAAAGGCACGACCTTGAACCCGGATTTATTTCACTCGACCAGGCAAACAATGCCAACACTTGTTCACACGTCTTTTGTTTTATACTCTATCGGACCGATCACCAAACACGTCCAGTACTGATGCGTGTTCGGCACAGAATGAATGTCAAGATTCGATTTGCTTTTCAATTCACCTTATACCTCCCCCAGTCGACTTTTTCTTATTTTCTGACCTAAGACAGATATTAGAATAACACTCGCCGGATAGAATTTCAGTACTGATTAGAAAGTAATCGCCGAATCTGAAGGTTATTCTGGGGCCTAAGAAATGTACATAGTTATATTGAAATCGGTTCAAAAAGCCGCGAAATAGCTGTAGCATCGTGAAAGGCCACTATCTTAAATAATGAAGCTGAGAAATTATTTTTTTTTTATTCTGAAAGCCCGGATTTCTTTTAACCGAGCTGCTATCTCAACCAATTTACACGCTGCTATAATCAAACACGCAATATCAAAACACTAAATCAAAATGTTCAGCCATAACAAATTTAGATCCAAATGAAGGAACTTGTTTCTGCAAAGTTTTCTATTAAATTTAGTAAAAAGGGAATGTTTCAGTTGAAAGGATTTGGTGTTCTGTACGCTGGTGATTCTTTGCTCTGAAACTGTTTGCTTCCTTCTCATTCGAAAAATCTATAAAAGTTTGAAACGGAAATCTGCAATCGGAACACGGGATGAAAACGTGTCTTAGGGGCCATCCACATACCTCGTGGACAGATTTTTGACGATTTTTACCTCCCCGTGAACAACTGCTCATATTAATTCTTTTTTCTTTTGTATTAAATTTTTCTATTAAATTTAGTAAAAAGGGAATGTTTCAGTTGAAAGGATTTGGTGTTCTGTACGCTGGTGATTCTTTGCTCTGAAACTGTTTGCTTCCTTCTCATTCGAAAAATCCTGCTTCCTTCTCATTCGAAAAATCTATAAAAGTTTGAAACGGAAATCTGCAATCGGAACACGGGATGAAAACGTGTCTTAGGGGCCATCCACATACCTCGTGGACAGATTTTTGACGATTTTTACCTCCCCGTGAACAACTGCTCATATTAATTCTTTTTTCTTTTGTATGGACCGTGGACATTACACATACACCCCCCCCCCCCCCCCCAAGCTGTCCAGTTGGTATGTGGATGGCCCCTTATTTAAATTGAAAATTGTTAAGCCTGGCAGATTACTATCAATCAAAGCTTAGCTGCATGTATACATGCGATTATTTATGCTTTCCCTAGCACAATCCCCTAATTAAGCCAGAATACACTCTTTGGGCTATATGGTCGATGTTAAGTCGGACCGGATCAAGTAACATTTTGATCATTTCGATAAAAACGAGTTTCAAGTATACTACTCTGTGAATTTTGAAGATTCCAATATATCCCCGTAATTTTGTTGTTATAAGTAAGGGTTACTGTTTAACTGTATCATGAAACGTAGCAATTAAAAAAACGGTTTCATCCTCGTATCTGCCACTAGTCAACGTCAGAACGAACCGTTGTTTGTTGTCCACCAGCCGCACAGCTGCAATATGCAGCACGTAACAGCGTAATAATTCGAACGATTTTATATGGAAATATACACTTTCCAAAACTTGCACTCTAGAGTCAAGTCCAGTTGCCTCCTAAAAATATATTGATACACGATATTTGTAGGAAATTTTCCTGGGTAAAACTCTTCTGAAAACCGTAAGGCGCTGTAGAATAAGCCATTCACCCAAAACAGATTTAATGTCTGACGAACGGTTCACCTTTGAATTTTTCGAGCAACACTGCTACAGCATACTGCTATTGCAAGCTTGCTTAAGTATGAAAAATAATTTCGCGTGGAATTAGACTTTAAGTTCTTAGGAGAAGCCTACGAGATAAATTTACCACGATATCATTTTGTGTCACATGGTTGAATTTGCAACACCAGCATTCTGCAGCAGTGTTGCTAGAAAAATTTAATGATGAGCCATTTGTCGAATATTCAATCAGTTTGAGGGAAATAACTTTTTCTACAAGCATCATAGCGCCTTACGGTCTTCAGAACAGTTTTTCCCAGAAAAATTTCCTACAAATATCATGTATCGTCATCTCTGACGACTGAATTTCAAAAAAGTGGATTTTCTCATACAAATCGTATGAAAACATGAAAAGTCGGGCGAAAAAATATAGTTTCACCGATCGATCTGGAAAGTTACACAGTTGTTATAGGACCCATAAGGAATACGACAAGTGCATGGGAGCGAAAAAAATAACACCATCGCATTTTCCCATATAAACGTGTCCAAGTCGAGTGGGTACCTCTTGCTATCTTCTTCCATCCTATACGAGAAGAATTTGATTGTTTTCATTTTACACGATACAGCGTGATGTTTGATTGCGTATCTAAGAGCTGTTTCACTGTTTGCCAACATGAAATGAGTGTTAATTTTTCGTACATTTGCATTGCATTCGGAATAAGAATTTTTTATGCCTTGCGTAACTGAGGAAATGACAAAACCTGAAAAAAAGGCGAAGTGAAACTAAGCCTAAAAATGATTTATTCACTTATGTTCGAGCGTCTTGGTAGAAAAATTTTCACTACACTTTTCACTTTTTATTCACTTTCACTATTTCATTCTATCACTTTTCACTTTTCACTTGCAAATACGTATTTCGGCACTGACATAGTGCCTTCGTCAGTGCTTATTTGGACTGTCCACAGTCCAAATAAGCACTGACGAAGGCACAATGTCAGTGCCGAAATACGTATTTGCGAGTGAAAAGTGAAAAAAAAAAGTGATAGAATTAAATAGTGAAAGTGAATAAAAAGTGAAAAGTGTACTAAAAATGATTGATTTTCAACTCAATTTTTCTCTAATTCTAATTCTCTAATTCTAATCAATTTTTCTTTAATTCACTATTGAAAGGATTTGATAACTACTTCATTACAACCTTTCCCTTCAGGTTACATTCACGACAGTGGCGTTTGAAGTCCGTCAGCAACAATATGTAAGTAACACTACGTTTCCATTTTTCACAGCATGCCCGCCTACTAAAGTAAGACGTAGTCCTACGTCAAAAAAGGAGTTTGCTTTGTTGACTTTGCAGTCGTGGCTTTGTATACAACTCTTCTGATTTATTACATCGAAGATATTTGTTATAGACACATGTAATAGTAATGGTTTCCAGAAAACTACTCAAGAAAATTCTACCTTCTACAACGTCAAAAATCGCTCTATTTTCCTAAAAAAATATATATGAACACAGCACTAATTTGGAGCTAATATCAGAGAATTTGGCACCTCAAATCAAAATGGAAGTCCGTGTGAGAGCAGTTTTGCCTTTTTTTAACTAACTCTTAAACAATTCCTGGCTTATTTTGTGCTTTCAGTTTTTTTCCGTTTCAAGACTAATTTTTGGTTGTTAAAAATGGGTATGTTTTTAGGGGCCACAGAAGCTTGTTTAATCGACGTGACGTCTCCGGTACCGTGAGACAAAATAGATTTCAAGAAAAAATACAATAATTGAAAATATTTATAAAAATAAAAATCCAAAAACCACGTTTTAAAAATCTAAATATTTGACGGAATTTGAAGAAATAAAAAAAAAACCTAAAGTTTTTTGAGAAAACAATGTTAATTTTTTTACAGTTTTTAGTTTTTACAGTTTTTCTTTGGAAAGACAAAATTACCATCTACAACTTTGCCGAAGGCACTATAACTATTAGACAAACCGTTAGAGCTCTAAAATAACTCTATCATTAGTATGCACTCAGCTCATAAAATTTCTAAAGTTAGATATCCCGTTAGTACAGAGAACTTATTGATTGAATTGTATCCATTTTTGATAGAAATATTTTTAAAGCCAAAATAAGTTATTTAATCGGTATAGTGGTCTGTGGTCCCCGTGGTTCTGTGGTTAGCGATTTCGGTCGGCTAGCTCTCCCACACGGTTGTGATATCCAGTTCGATTCCCGATCAGGTCGAGGATCTTTTCGTGGTGGAAATTTTCTCGACTCAGCACTGGGGCACGGTGTATCGTTGTACTTATCCTACAACATACAAAATGTGCCGAAAACAATATCGATAACGAATTCTCTCAACTAATCTAGTTGACCGAGACCGCATTAGCGTGCGATATTGTTTTAGTGTCTTTACAAAAATGTAGATGATAATTTTTTGCTTCCAGAAAAATATACACTGTTTAAAAAAATTACAATTAATTTTTTTTCGAAAATTTCAATATTTATGATTTTTATTTTTATAAGCTCAGTCAACTGTCGATATTTAGCAAACATGGTGTAGTTTTCGTAGAAATGAATTCAGATTTTCAATAGGAGTTTTTCTTTTGAGATACATATTTAATTTATAGTTTCATATTTGTGGTTTTTTCTTGATTTTTTTTTTGTCTGACAGTAAATTTTTTTTTATTTGGGAGTACAAAATTTCAGCCGTGAATTAGTTTGTTACACTTGATCACGTACCTACTTAACACAGAGCATCAGAAATTTGAATGTTTTCTCTAATAAAAATGTTACAATGTCTAAAGCCATTATATTCTAGATGGAAATTAACATGACTGTTCTAAATATTTTAATTTTAAGTTTGCGATATCTATGAATGCATAAAGTGTTTGAAAATCGTTTCATTTTATGAGTTATCTAGCTTGTGAAAAAATGTTGGTATATGTTTGAAAGATTAAATTAGTTTTGTAATTTTTAATACTCAATAGGAGATTTAGCTTATTTACAAATCGTAACACGGTGTAACAGCTGGACTAGTATGATCTCTAACCCAAGGATTTTATCCGCGTTGTGTTCACTCTGCTGGTGCTCCTTGAGTGCATTAACCACCATTTCCTTAAAACAAAATCAACACGTAATATTTTTGATTTTAGATATCGATAGCACCCAACGTTGTCAGTTGACTGTTTTAAAACCAGTTGGTATGTTTTTTGGTATATGTACGAGGCAAGTACCTGATCGCATCGCCATTGTGAGTCCTGACCAGACGGTTACGGACATTTTATCCAATTCTTTTTTTTTTTCCTAGCATAAATAATTTTTACTCAATCATGTTGAAATCTTGTTGATTGGCGTGACAATAGTCCATGACAACGAACTTGCCAGTTTTTATACTTAGTAGGTGAGTGAATGGGTGCGAAACGCCGTGTCGCTGCGCGTATGCGTCATTAGAGAGGAAAAGAGCGGTCGTACATAATGCTTCGGTATTCGGTATAATTCATGTCTCACGGGGATCGTTTAGCACCGGCCAACTGCTTGTTCGTTGGTTTTATTTAAGCACGTTGCAAATCGGAGTAGGTTTTGCTCGGTCGAGAAACATTGTGATTAATCTAATAACTTCGTGATGCATACCTCTCAAAGAACCGTGTATACTGAAGGACAGTTGTTTTCTCGAAGTTAGTCAAGATTGTTGATAGATTTTTTTTTTTAATACGTAGATGCTTCGGGTATCAGATGATTTTCGCGCGCGTCATAGGTATTCGTATAAGATCACGTTGTTTGACAAGAATGATTCTCATCGTTCGCCTTCATAATGAGTTGACTTCGCGCGCAACATTATTCGATTCTGTCGCTTACCATGGTGACATAACCCCTCCTTTCTGTCGCAGTCGTAGAGATGCAGAGGTAAACTCAGTTTCCGACAACAACGACTGTTACACCTCCTTCCTTACAATCTTCTCCCTCACACTAACGACCGTAAGGACGTGGCCGGCGCCGTTATGGATCTATACAAAGCGGAAGCTACTGAATTGTTGTCTATTGAAGATGGTAAACTAATCCCAAGGACTACACTAGCTCAGATCCATCCCGGAGGAGCAACTACAATATATGCGGTTGACGACCGCTCAAGCTTTATTTGTTGAATATAAAGAAAGACAAAATTATTACCTACAGCTTGCAGAAGATGTCACGCCGATCAAACAAACCGTTCGCTAAAAACTTTTATAATCAACTATATTTTTGTTTCATAAACCCTCCTCACAAATTCCACAAATGAGTGGTGATCAAAAAAAATACTAATAACACTAAACTGTCATTAATCCTTAGCCCATCGGAACATCTGTGCGAATTTTCTGCCAGATAGAAAATTGTCAATAAGAATGGTTGCCCGGTTTTGCGGCAATAAATTCCAACCGACATTTCTCTGAATCTATGTTTTTTGCTGAAGAATCACAAATAACTTACAAAAAACAGTATTTCCTTATAATATACAAATTATCTAATCTATGAAGATCCTCTGCAATATGAAAAACCATCGTGCGATAAATTAAAACTCTAAGACATCATTTAGCCCCTGACGCTCATAGATCCGATACCCTATATTAGATTTTTAAATATTGTGCAGGAATGTGAAAAACATGTTAGTATATAAACCTCCAAATTAGATACAAAGTGAACCATTCATAAAATGTAATTTTGCACGCGAACCAGATCTCTCTGTATTCAGCCATCGTGAGAGAGACTAAAACATTCATTCTTAGGGACCATCCATTAATGATGTCACGCGAAATTTGGAAAAAAATTAACTACCCCCCCCCCTCCCTTTGTCACAAACTGTCAAAACTTCCATTAAGAGGGTGAGGGTGAGGGTTAATTAAAAGGGTGGGGTCTCTTCATTACGTCACGTTTTCATACCCCCTCCCACTTCTTTGGTTATAATTGACTAAAATTTGCAAAAAAAAAATCGAAAATTTTCTAAATTAGAACAATTGTACTGAAAGAAAAACTGAAAATGAAAGAAAAAGAAGAATATAAAAGATAACTAAGAACAGCGTTAGATTATCCTTGGTTCAAGGATTTGGTTGATGGAGTCGCAAAACGACGACATAGGAAGCCGAGGCTGTAACTGCAGCATCATAGCTGATTGCTAAAAGACCATCCATATTTAGTTCCTCTTCTTCAAACAATTCGCAATCCAAATCTTCTCCTTTTGTTACAATAGTCTAGCATGCTTAGTCACGTTTTGTCACAATTTTTGTAGGGTTAATTTTTTTTTGTTATTTTAAAGAGATTTTATATGTAGGATTAAGAGAGACTAAAAATGTATGAAATTGCGCTATCATTTATAAACAAACATGCACGGCAGAATAGAACTAACGAATATTATGCTTTTCAAAGGTATTTTATCTTCAACCAATCTTAAGCAAAATAAGAATCGTAGAACTATAAATAAATAATGGAAGTATGTATCATCAGTGGGGTAGTTATGTGTCTTATTTATTTTATTTTCTTTTTGAGTAGAATTTATTTATTTGTTCTGTTTAATGTTCTAAAAATGTGTATTAAATCTTGCTATGTTTCAAGGATTCAAAGCCGCCAGAGAAACTACAGGGTTCGTGTGGTATTTCTGAACTAAAATATCATGCTACTAAAATTATTTTCAAAAAATTGTTTCAACCTTTGATAACCTGCTTGTCTTTTGCTAATTGATATTTTACAATAATTTTATTCATAAAAGACGGGTTTCAAAAACTTTCGCAAGCTCGTCACCTCTCAGATTTTAGATTGAGACCAGGACTGCTACGCGACCAAACTTCTTTCACTCAAAACTCTGGAACATTTTTTTAAACCATTCCAGTGTTTTTTTGAACTCGACATGTTTAAACTTATTCAGCCGAGAAACGAAGGCCCTTTCGTTGTGCCATCTGTTTATTTTTGACAGCTCTTATATTTTTCACAGACTCCTATAAGTTGTATAGCAAATACAATGTTGCCAAAAACGTTAGGATTCGCGAAATTTCGGTAATCACGATCAATTCATAAGCAATTTTACTAACTACTAAACTATTTCATTATTCAACATTTGCGGTTGAAGTTCGTTCCCAGTTGTAGTGTCGGTAATATTTTTCATTAGCACAATTTTGTAGCTAATAACTTCACTAAACACAAATCTGAATTTTTCTACCGAAACTTAATTGTCAGGTCAAACTTGAACAGAACGTCAATTCCAACTGCAATTAGGACTCCTGCCATTGCAAACAGGACTAAGCTAGAAGACACATGCTGAGTGCAGCAATTAAATTCACTCGACTCGACGCGTTTTGTAGCGCTATTGTGTTCAAATAAGCTAATTGACTAGTATTGTCAGGTTGAGTAAATCTGCACCATCGTGGAACTTAGTTTAAGTTCAGTGATATCAACAGCTTTTACATTACCACAGCTTTATCTTTTTTATGATCCTTCTATATACTTCATTGTGAGCTGCGTTAGTAAAATCACAGAGTGGTAAAGAAAAACGAACCTGTCTGTAAAAACAAAGCTTGTGACTGGTAGTAATCGAGTCTGTAACAAACGAACTCCGAGCAACAATCCCAGTGGGAACCTAAACCCCACTCACAATCGATGTTTTTTGATAAATTCCCAGCCCCTAGCATCTGCTAAACATCACATACAACTGCAGTTTCTCGGTTGGCAACCGCATTACCAAACACAATAAAAACGATACTAAATGTCGAAATCATAGGTCACATTTGTCCGTACAGGATGCGCTTAGTCGGCACTCCAAACCCTCAAGCTAGCGTCATGCGACCGAAGGGTTAAACTTTTCCATGCAGCGTCGGAACTGACCCAAGCGACCGAACGGCTAACCTCAGTGTCCCTAAACAAAACCGGGGAACGTAGACAGATATGCAAAACCGAGAACCAAGCGATGTCTTTGGGAGGATTTCCTCCTTGTCTGCTTGCTCGTCGAAGCACTACGATGCGTAGTGTTGCTTGGTAACTGCTGTCCTGTCTGACTATCTGTCTGCCGAGCTTTGGCTTTTATTGCCAGATTTTTACATTTATAAACCTTTGAGATGATGGTCACCATGATGATGATGATGATGATAATGATGGTGATGATGTGGATGAGACGATGTAACAAACAGAATATACGATGTCATCGGTGTTTGCGGTATTGTTTTCGCAACCCTTCCGTATGTTAACTAGAGCCCAAGTTTGGCGACATCCCACAGCAGTGCTGAGGCCTGCGTCTGTCGTGATTCCTTTGCCGAGGTCTCATAGCCCTAACAGTCACTGTTCCAGATGGTGCGCCATACTGGGCGGAAAGTAAAAACCCAACCAAAACACATAAAGTGGTAGCGGCAAGGAACAAGGATGTGCACTTTTATTGCATCCGGAATTGCATACATGTACGATGTCAGATACCGACGAGGTATGGCCAAATCTCTTCGAACAAGAGAACAAGTTGAAATTGCACTTGTACGGCGAGAATTCGCTCTCGTCGTGTCGCACATGCCGAGGCGCCTTCGAACCAATATATTTGCAATAAACCGGAATATCACCCACAAAGCGGGGTCGCACTTATTGGATTTGCTTCTGCAGATGGCTGCCGGGAAACTTTCTGCAATCTATTGAGTACGAAACGTCCGTAGGAGGTGAACATTGTTGGCCTCTTGCTCCGAGCGAATAAATTTTCGGATTTGGCCGGCCGACCGACCAACCAGGTCGACGCAGTTCGGCTGCGATCCTTATCGTGGCTTTAATTGCAATTTAATTTATGACCACTGAACAGTTGTGTAACAATTGTCTCCTCAGACCAGAGCTGGTGTGAAGCCTCCTTCAATAGCAGAAGCAACGCGGGTCACGAGCCGGTGCAAAGGAAAGAAAAAATGAAAATAAAATGGCAACGAATATATTTCAAATTAACGCAACAGACACTAAATTTAACGCTCTGCTTAGATCAGCGTTGTGAATGGGAATTTTTATGACGGTAGGTTGCTACTGGAACAGGAATATTTGCGCGTTTAGGATCAGTCGCAGAAAATAATTTGGGCCAGGAATTCTAATTTGGAATTTACAATTCCAAATTAAATTAAGCCGATGGGGATAAAAGTTGACTTTCATACTTGTTATTGAAGTATAACTTTTGAGTTAAGTTAGTTTAGCATTTGCTGAAGTAAATGCCAACTGGAATGGAAATGAGAGAAAAATATTATGTACTTCGATCGTGGACTGAAGTAATTTTAAACAGAGATCGAAATAGTTTCAGAATACTCTGTATTCACACTCTAATCAGCATTGAAACATCCGCATCTTCTGCTTCAAGATTCAGGGAACTAAAGCCTTGGTGCTACATCACAGACTTTTCTGTTCGGTGTACAGCACAATTGAGGGGCTGACACTCGAACCAACGATAACTGGCTTTAAGGCCAGTAATGTTCCTCGAGACCAACTGAGAGGGAGGGATCTAATAGTTTTGAATAGAAGAATGAACAATTTTTTTCACCATTTATGATAGAAAAACTGCGTTCCTAAATACTTATTACAAATTCTTTTTTTATCCATTAAATGTCTCCAGCGTTGTCTAGGATTTACAGATTTAAAAATCAAGAATCATTCGTTATCAGGTTTCAACAGGCGTCTAGGCATTGCCCATTTTAGGCTGTTTCCAGACAACCAGCTAATGGAGTTGATTTCCAGCTTTTGAGAACCATCCTTGTTCCGGAGATGTGCAAATTCAGGTTTCTCTCAGAAACTGGAACTCGCCATTCTGGGTTTCAAAATAGCATTCGGGGTTAATCTAGCCATTTTTTAAGGATTATCAGAAACCGGAATTCATCATCTTAGCGTATTAAGTCACATTTTGGGCTACGGACAACATTTTATCCTAGTAATACTCATATACAATTGTATTAGTTTATTAGGGTTATGTTCCGTTTTAGTTAAAGTTTCATTTGATGTTCAGTTTCAGCTCAGCCAAAGTTCAGTTTCAGCTTAGTTTTGTTCGGTTTAGTCCAGTTTTAATTGTGTTTCAGTTAAATCTCAGTTAAGTTTCAGATCAGTTTTCATTCAATTTGTGTTCAGTTTCAATTCAGTTTCTGCTCAGCCTAAGTTCAATTTCGATTCAGTCCTGTTCAGCTTTACTCCAGTTTGAATTTGGTTCCAGTTCAGTTCTAGTTCACTTTCTATTCAATTTTAGTTCACTTTTAGTTTGTTTCAAATTTCATTTCCGCTTATTTGTAGTTCAGTTTTCATTCAGTTTATGAACAGGGGACTGGGAGCACGGTCGACGTAAGTAAAGTGGTTTTTATTTGGGCTGAATATTTTAGTAATATCAGTGTTAGATTTGTGAGAAACATTGGTTTAGGTATACAAATTTGCAAAATGTGAAGGGTAGCGGGCGAAAGCGTTGAAGTTACAATTTTCCCGATTTTTCAAAAGCTTTTGTTCGTTGTCTAGTGTTTGTAATGAAAACTACAAAATGGCTGAATTTGCGAGGAAAAAAACGAAGAGGTTATTTATAATCTGAGCGAGTTGCGTAGCGGCTGTTAAAAGAAGATTTAAAGTAATTGAAGGCAAGTGGCTGACATTCACGAGTAACAGTGAAGATTGATAATGGGTATTACCAAATCACCAAAAGGCAGACGGCGCTCGGGAGATTTATATGCGACATATTTGTAGGGCACCAAGTGCTGAAGAGTTGGCAGTAAAGTGTGCTATTTGAAATGTAGTTCGTGAAGTCACAAGTCGTGGGTTCTTACTCAGACCATTTAATAAAGAAGATGTACCGTATTCAAAAGTGAAAAACCAAGGGAGTATTTTGTCATTTTTAGGGTTTTCTTTTAATTGTATATCAAGATACCAGGGATACCAGATTCGCAGATTTGTTCTTTGATTAGAGTCTGTGTGCAATATCTAATCGAATGCAGATAATTGCAGTTTTTACAGTCTTTGCATTGATTTGCTATTCTCCTATACTAGCTAGACTTTTCCTAATGTGTGCAAAGTTTTGTTCATTTAATTTTTTGGAAGTTCGAATTTTTTTGGTTTTGGAGCAGTTGCGGACAGTTATCGAAAATATCTGGCATCTCCGCAGAATTTGGAAACATAATAAATAAATCTGTGTGCTTGTACATGCATAAGGTATAAAAAAAATTATTGAAGTTTTCTATGTTTTGAATTTCCAATTTTCCAGTTTCCATTGAACTTGAGTAAGTTTTAAAGTTGTGATTGTCATTTGAAATTTAGGTCAATATTCTATTTTAATAGACATATCTTTAAAACTATTGTTTCGAATTTGATGAAATTGTCACAACAGATCCTAAATTGTAGTTTTTGAAAATTTTTTTTTGGAGAAATTTTTTTTTAATAGTAACTACTTAAAACAATATGTTGAAAAATTATGTTTTGGGCACTGAAAAATCTGAAAAAAATCACAAATATTTTTGAAAAAATTTCGAACCTCTACAGAAAATTTCAAGCTGGTGTTATTTTTTGTTCAAAAGATATGGGCTTTTAAAGTTGGTGCCGCAACGCATTTTCAAGCGAGAAGCGAGCGAGCAGTACTACTATTGACAATCCCAGTTTCAGTTATATGCAAAAACTCTGTAAGGTTTGTAAATTTAATTCGATAGAAATGATTTTTAGCCTCAAAATGGTCAAAATATTCTTAGTTTGTTACTCAACTTAATTATGAAGACAGTATACTTTATGCTCTTAACTACTCGCAAGTTTACCTGCACACATTACTAAAAAACAATGCAAAATTTAGTTAATGGACAACCGTACCAGCGGGATAAAATCACACATGCTATTTCTTTTAGTCATTATGGTGCACTTTTTGGTATGAGAACTGAAGAAAGTTGGGTTTAGGAGCGTTTCTCGCTTAAAAATGAGTTGCGGTACCAACTTTGAAAGCCCATGTCTTTTAAAGTAAAAATAACACCAACTCGAAGTTTTCAGGAGAGTTTCGAAATTTTGTCAAATATACTAGTGATTTTTTTCTGATTTTTCAGTGCCCCAGAAAATGATTTTTTAACATGTTATTTTTCTCCTTCGAAAACTAACAATAAGGATGCATCTGCTGTGAAAATTCCATCAAATTCGATGCAATAGTTTTAAAGATATGCCTATTTAAAAAAAAATTGACCGATATTTCAAATGACAATAACATCTTCAAAACTTACTCGAATTCAATAGAAATTGAAAAACCAACTTCCCGAGTGAAACTCTCGAAGTTTTAAATACTTATTTGAAAAAATTAGACATCACGATTTTTAGTGATCCGTTTCACGAATTCTAACTCTACTAACAAAAATTCTTCTCCTGTGACCTTTGTGGAGATGCAGACGTTAACACGGTCTCCGAATAGCAAAAGTCACGCCTACATCCCACTCCTCTTCCCACCGGATTACAAGGACGTGGCCGGCACCGTTATTGATTCTTTAAAATATTAAGTCACTAAAACTTTTATAATAAGAATCGTTGGCCACTCCCAGCCCCATTCAGTTGATTCACCGTGTAATTTTACTGATTCGGATCAATCAAGGAGTAGCAACCATTGATATGTGCAGTCAGCCAATTTATGAGCAGGCTCCATTCCGCTAGAGCTCAGTTTCAATTCAGTTTTGTATAGCTTCACGCCAGATTTGATTTGGTTTCAGTTCAGTTTCAATTAGGTTTTTATTCTCTTCCAATTCAGTTTAAGTTCACTTTCCATCAAGTTTCAGTTCAGTTCACTTTAAATTCAGTTTCAGTTTAGTTTCAATTCGGTTTATTTCAGCATCAAAAAAGTTTTAGCTCAGTTTCAGTTTATTATTAATTTAGTTTCAGTCCCGTTTATGCTCGGTTCGCATTCCATTTATGGTCAGTTTTAATTTAGTTTCAGCTCAGTTCAAGTTCAATTTCAATTCAGTTTTGTTCAACTTTACTTCAGTTTCAATTTGCTTTAAGTGCAGTTTTTTTTCAGTTTCAGTTCAGTTTAAGCTCAGCTTCAGGTTATTTTCAATTCAATTTCAGCTTGGTTTAAGTTTAGTTTTCATTTAGCTCACGTCCAGTTTCAGCTCAGTTAAAGTTTAGCTTCACCTCAGTTTTACTCAGTTCTACTCTAGTTTTAATTTGGTTTCAATTCAGTTTACTTCAGATTCAGGTTACTTTTAGTTCAGTTTCAGTTCAGTTTTATATCGGTTAAGGTTCATGTTCCGTTGCGTTTTAGTTTGATGTTGTCCAGTTTAAATAAAGTTTTATTTTAAAATTGATCTCTGCTCAGCTTTAGTTCAGTTTATGTTCAGTTTGAGTTCAGCTAGAGCTAAGTTTCAGTTCAGTTTTGTTCAGCTTTACTCCAGTTTAAATTTAATTTCTTTTTGTTTTTTATTTAGTTACAGTTCAGTTTCAGTCAAGTTTCAGTTTAGTTTTAGTTGAATAAGTTTCAATTCAGTTTTAACTCAGGTCAAGTTAAGTTTCAATTTAGTTTTGTACAGCTTCATTTCACATTTAATTTCGTTTCAGTTTGTTTTTTTTTTTATTTCGCAACAGTTCAGTTTAAATTATGTTTCAAATCAGTTTCAATTCAGTCTTGTGCAGCTCTACTCCACTTTCAATTTAGTTTCATTTCAGTTTTTATTTATTTTCAGTTCAGTTTAAATTCAGTTTCAGTTTATTTTAAATTTGATTTCTGCCAGTTTTCATTTGATAAATGTGTCAGTTAATGTCTAGTCCAGCCAAAGTTCAGTTTCAATTCAGTTTTATTCAGTTTTATTATAGTTTTAATTTGGTTTCAGTTTTGTTCCATTTCAGTTTACATTTCGTTTCAGGTTAGTTTTAGTTCAATTTTATTTCAGTTAAAGTTCATATTCAGTTCCGTTGCAGTTTAGTGTTGTCTTGCTTCAACTAAGTTTTAGTTCAGTTTTGGTTTGTTTTACATTTAATTTATGTTCAGTTTCAGTTCAGTCTGAATTCAATTTTAGTTCAGTTAGAGCTCAGTTTCATTTCAGTTTTATTCAGCTTCGCCTTAGTTTTGATTTGGTTTCATTTCAGTTGCAGTTTGTATGCCAGTTACAGTTCAGTTTCAAACAACTTTCAGTTCAGTTTGAATTCAGTCTTGTTCAGCTTTACTCCAGTTTCAATTTGGTTTCAGTTCAGTTTTCATTTAGTTTCAATTCAATTTAAGTTTAGTTTCAATTCAGTTGTTTTCAGTTTTACTCAAATTTTAATTTGGTTTCAGTTCAGTTTACATTCCGTTCCAGCTTAGTTTTAGTTTAGTTTATTTCAGTTAAAGTTCTTTTCCAGTTCCGTATTGTCCATTTTCAACTTAGTTGAATTCAGTTTCAGTTTATTTTAAATCTAATTTCTGATCAGTTTTAGTTCAGTTTGCATTCAGTTTTAGTTCAGCTGAAGCTTAATTTCAATTCAGTTTTGTTCAGCTTTACTCCAGTTTTGATTTGGTTTCGGCTCAGTTTCAGTTTGTTTTTATTCAGTTACAGTTCAGTTTCAATCAAGTTTCAGTTTAGTTTAACTTCAGTTTCAATTCCTCTTGTTCAGCTTCACTGCATTTACAATTCAGTGTCAGTTCAGTTTTTATTCAGTTTCAGTTCAGTTTAAGTTCAGTTTCAGTTTGTTTTAAATTTGATTTCTGCTTAGTTTCATTCAGTTAATGTTCAGTTTCAGTTCAGTATTGTTCAGTTTTACTCTAGATTTAATTTGTGATCAGTTCTGTTTTAGTTCAGTTAACGTTCTGTTTCAGGTTAATTTTAGTTCAGTTTTATTTCGGTTGAAGTTCACATTCAGTTTCGTTTCAGTTCAGTGTTGATCAGCTTGAATAAAGTTTTAGTTCGGTTTCAGTTTATTTTCAATTTGATTTTTGCTCAGTTTTAGTTCAGTTTTCATTCAGTTTATGTGCAGCTTTATTTCAACTTGAGCTAAGTTTCAATTCAGGTTTGTTTGGCTTCACTCCAGTTTGAATTTTGTTCCATTCCATTTCATGTCAGTTTAGTTACATATCAGTTATAGTTCATATTCAGTTCCATTTCAGCCCGGATGTTGTCCAGCTTCAACAAAGTCCTAGTACAGCTTTAGTTCATTTAAAATTTAGTTTCAATTCATTTTAGTTCAGTTTTGTTAAGTTTTAACTCAATTTCAGGCCAGCTAGAGCTTAATTTCAATTCAGCTTCACTCCAGTTTAAATTTGGTTCAGTCCAGTTTTTATTCAGTTTTAGTTCAGTTTCAGTCAAATTTACCCAAAAATTTATTTCGGTTCAAAACTTGTTTCGTTCCGTTCGGTTTTATCCTGCTGCAATAAAGCTTTAGTTCAATTTCAGTTGACTTCTAATTGAGTTTCAATTTAGTTTTAGTTTAGTTTAAATCAAGTTTTATTTTAGCTTTAGTTCAGTTTTCATGCTGTTTCTATTCTGTTTCAGTTCAGCCTCAGCTCAGCTAAAGTTCAGTGCTGTTCAGCTTCGCTCCAGTTTTAATTTGGTTTCAGTTCAGTTTCAGTTTGGTTTTTATTCAGATTTAGTTTTGATTTAGTTTTGATTACATTTGAATTTTAATTCACTTGTCTACTAGTTCAGTTTCCGTCAAGTTTCAATTCAGTACTATTTCAGTTATAGTGCAAATCCAGTCTAGTTTCAATTTAGTTTCAATTCAGTTTTATTCAGCTTCAATAAATTTTTAGATCAGCTCATTTCGTTTATGTTTCGTTTCTGTAAATTATAAGTTCAATTTTATTCCAGTTGTTCAGATTCAGTTCCGTGTTGTTCAGCTTCAATAAAGTTTTAGGTTCAGTTTCAGTTTATTTTTAATTTAGTTTGAGTTCAGTTCCTGTCGAATTTCTGTTCTTTTCTGTTTCAGTCATAGTTCAAATTTAGTAAGTTCCTATTCAGTTTCAGTACAGTTTTCATTCAGTTTATGTTCAGTTACAATTAAGTTGTAGCTTAGTTGAAATTTAATTTCAATTCAGTTTTAATCAGCTTCAATCAAGTTCTCATATGGCTTCGCTTCAGTTTCAGTTAAGTTTCAGTTCAGCTTTATTTCAATTAGTTAAAAATAAGTTTAGTTTCAATTCAATGTTGTTCTGTTTTAATAAAGTTTTATTTCAGGTTCAGATTGTTTCGATTTTAGTTTCAGTTCAGTTATAGTTCAGTTTTCATTCACTTCATGCTCAGTTTATCTAAAGTGCAGTCTCAATTCAGTTTTGTTCAACCTCGATAAAATATTAGTTCAGTTCAGTAAGTTAATTCTTAACTCATTCCCGGCGGGTGATGCCATATGGCATCACCTGACATTTAAACTTTGATTTAGGTTTAACAATAATTCTTAACAATTTGCACGATGAAACTATTCAGTATCGTTAGAGAACAGATTGATATTCAATAAGCAATACAGTTTGTGTCAATTGTGCATATAGTTAATTAGTAATAAGAGTTTGAAGTTAATTTTTTGGGGTAAAACCATGGGCGCAACTAAGGAAAATTTCTAGGGGGGGCTAGTTTTCATGTGTGCCATTTTAAAAAAGAGAAAAAAGAGTTTGAATATGCTTATTTAATAACGCTTTAAATAGTATCGTAGAAGCAGAAAAAATCACTTCGGGATAGAATCTCCGATGATGTACTGAATATCTTGAACACATCGTCAACGCCAAGCTCTTTCAGCAACAATGATTCGATATTTAGGAGAGCTAGATTTGGTAAACGGCTGGGCAGTGCTTTTTAACAGTTCACCCGTACTAGTTAAAATAAAATAGACCCCAGTGTGGTTCAAGGCTTAATGCCCTATTCCTACCTCCACGTGGTACCGACTAAGATACGAGCAACCAAGGAAAAACCGGTGAACCGGTGGAGTAGTTGTTCTCCTTAGAGAGCAGCTTGTCTGCGCGTCTACCCCACAGGCTAGGGGCGGCTCAAACAGCGACTGATCCGGACCGGACGGTTGAACTATTAAATGCAGTGTCTCGCCAGCTACATCCATGGCGGCAGCTCCGTCGCGAGACTAGGCATCGCAGCCCTAGTAAGGCAGCATACTAAAATAAACATACTACGGAGAATCAAGAATTCAAAACGAACCGGAACAATCGGCAATGACCCAGCCGACGAAATAGGGACGACGATTATAAGCTCAATACATGTAACAGTAGATCGCTTAACGACCCGGTTGTCGACCGGATTCTGCTGGATCAGCTAGAACCCCGCCACTTCGACATCGTTGCGCTCCAGGAGCTTTGCCTGAAAGGAGAGAAGGTACGGTGGATTTGTGGCCGCAAGGCACTGTACCACCAAAGCGGCAGGCAATCAGCGACAGGTTGTGTTTGTTGAGAATTGAAGGCCGGTTCCACAACTACACTATTCCCAATGTGCACTGCCCTCACGAAGGAAGACCTGATGCAGGGAAAGAAGCGTTCTACGCACAGCTGGAGAAACTGTACGATAGCTGCTCGCGTAGAGATATCAAGATCGTCGTTGGGGACATGAACGGAATGATAGACTTATATAAACCGGTTATCGGCCCGCACAGCCTGCTATGCACCAACTTCGCAGCTCCCCGCGGATTAGCAGTCCAAAGTCCCTTCTTTCCTCGACCAACGTACAGCGAAACAAATTGACCACGTTCTCAACGACGGCCCGTTCTTCTCAGACATTACAAACGTACGCACCAATCACGGTGATGATCGGACAAGACCACTTCGATAAAAAAAACTACAAAACCCTGATAACCGATAGTCCTCTACGGAAGTCCTTTTGATATTTCCGAACAGAAGGTGCCTATCGGCGAACAGAAGGTGACTATCTACGGTGGAGCACAAGCGGACGACGGATAATAGCTACAGCGCATGAACCATGAGCTACAAGCGCTGCTTGGAGAGAACCCCATTGCACACCTGGCGAAAGACAATAGGTTGCGGTAGGCCGGTCACATCGTAAGAATGCCGGACGACAACCATGTGAAATCACTTCTCTTCAGCAACCCTACCGGCACAAGAAATTAAGGGCGCAGCGTGCATGATGGCTCGACCACATCGAAAGAGACTTGCGAGTTATGAGACGTCTGGGAAACTGGTGAAACACAGCCCAAAACCGGGTAAACTGGCGACTTCTTGATACAGCACGAGTTACTACAGCTCTCCTCTGACTGGTAAGGTGAGTAAGAGAGCATGGGTTGAAAATCGATCCTGGGTGCAGAACTAGTTTTTAGCCAATGAATGACGACATCTCCATTTGTGTTGATTTTGATGCTCTGATAAGTAGCATGGAATGTATATATATATTGAATACAATCATTCTCTGGGAAATTCTAGGGGGGGCTAAACACGTTCTAGGGGGGGGCTTCAGCCCCCCCTAGCCCCCCGTAGTTGCGCCCATGGGTAAAACTGATTTCTCTCCTTTTAGTTTAGTTTCATTTTGTTTTTAGCTCAGCTTTGAAATGCCACAGGATGAGAAATTTGTGAGTAGACAAGGTCTGGATAATTGAAAATTGTTAAAATATGTATGTAACTTATTCAAATAATACAGTTTCCTTGAGGAAGTTATCTGTGCTGGCTTACCCATAAACAAATACAAAAGACTATTTCTCCGTGTATCTTTTTTCATCTTAAAAAAATAATAAAAAATTAACTTTCCTTGAACCCACTAATGAGGAGACTCTCTTAAACAATTTTTTTCTATATGGTTTTAAACCATTCTACGTGATCGAAGCTGTACTCGAATCACGCTTCGACCTAATGGAATTCCACTTTCATGCAGCATTAAAACAAATCGCATTGGACCCAATTTAGTTTGAAGCTGTATCAACAAACAAAGATTGAAAGACATTATTTTTTTCAGCGCGGATGAAAGCGTCGCGCGTCGTTAACGACATATTCCCAGGATTTATTTTGTCAGTAGAAAAAAAGGCAAATATTTTTGCTATTGTTTATACGCTCATATCGACAATTCCATGTGGAATTTCGTGCACACGTGCACATGCTTTGCAATCTCCTTCACACCCGTCAACACGATTTGGAAGTGAAGAAACTGACAGAAATATCTCTTTCTCGCTCTCTCTCTCACTTTTGCGCTGACGGTGTTGTGAAAACTCTGCACTCCCAAGGGATGATACGTTTCTGTCCTGTCTGCTCAAATAAACGTTAACCATGGCGGAAAAAATCCAGTTTTTTTTAAATTACAAAAAGTTTCATAATTCATATTTAATGAATGTTGAATTGCAATTTTCTACCGACATAACCTCCAGGAAATAAATCTAAAGTATAATCATGAAAATGACTTACCAATTAATTACTAAAAAATATATTTAAAACTTTATTTGATATGGGAAATGTGTATTTTTTCCAATATCTGATCATAGATTCAGCAATACAATTTGATTACCTGAAAGAAAAAAAAAAACAATGTTTTAGTAGCTGTAGTTTTTCGTTAAATGTAAATTATAGCAATTAGTCAAAAATTTTGACTCAAAATTACATAGAAAACTAGATATTATTCTTGAAGTGCTATGAAAAAAAATCATCTTTGTAGGGCGAGCACAATTTGAACCGTTTGAATAAGTTAACCATGCAAATAAATTACTTATGGTCATTAAAATAACCATAACCATTATGTATTTTTCCATGCAGAAAAAAACGGCATCTTAAACATTTCCTTTTCTTTTTTTTTTCTTACTGCTGTATGGTTCCACTGAATTTACTCTCCAGCAACAATCTTTAAAACACAGGGATATACCTATAACTCGATTCATTGTTTCCAAGCATATGTTGAAGTTGTTCCAAGAGTCGGACATAAAGACATGCAATTGCAATTAGATAATCTATACAAAATTAACTTGAGACTTCCGACTGGCACTCGACTAGTCCAGTCGAGAAGTTTATTCCACCTCCGCAGACCCTACCGGAAAGCGCTGCCTGGGAGGACTACCGGTGGCATGGTTTGGTAAACGAAGCGAAAAATGCATATTACAACCCGAGCTGAACTTACCCCACTCGACATGAAATTGTGCTTTTGTTCAGTAGCTTTTCTCCATCACTTGTCAAATGTTTCACCCGGCTAACTCTCCGTAGGACGTGTGTGGCAGCCGTTCCCTGCTGTGGGCTGTGGCAGAAGCTCGATACACTTATGATCCTCGAAACCGTATTCTACTGCATTTGCTAGCAGCTTCTTTGGAAAATCCCCGTTTCCTCATTCTTATGAAAACTTATCTTGTCAACGAGAATAAAGCCACTAGGGAAACAACGGATGTGTGGATTCTGATGTTTATCTTATAACCTGAATTGCTATGGAATTGAAAGAGTTCCATTTATGTGACATAAGCGATGGAAACCCCATTCTCATTCTCATTCTCATTCTCATTCTCATTCTCATTCTCATTCTCATTCTCATTCTCATTCTCATTCTCATTCTCATTCTCATTCTCATTCTCATTCTTTTTCTCATTCTTTTTCTCATTCTCTTTCTCATTCTCATTCTCATTCTCATTCTCATTCTCATTCTTTTTCTCATTCTCATTCTCATACTCATTCTCATTCTCATTCTCATTCTCATTCTCATTCTCATTCAAATTCTCATTCTCATTCTCATTCTCATTCTCATTCTCATTCTCATTCTCATTCTCATTCTCATTCTCATTCTCATTCTCATTCTCATTCTCATTCTCATTCTCATTCTCATTCTCATTCTCATTCTCATTCTCATTCTCATTCTCATTCTCATTCTCATTCTCATTCTCATTCTCATTCGCATTCTCATTCTCATTCTCGTTCTCATTTTCATTCTCATTCTCATTCTCATTTTCACTCTCATTCTAATTCTCATTCTCATTCTCATTCTCTTTCTCATTCTCATTCTCTTACTTATTCTTATTCTAGACCCAGATTGTGTCCGGGATTTCGACTAAAATACTGATACTGATCCTGAAGTTTGTCAACACCAATTTTAGTAGAACAGTTAAAATAAAATGTCTCAGTTTTAATACTTTTTTTAATTGCCATTTTTGATTTCACTGAAACTTTGCATAAACGTTTCTATGGGCAAAAGATGCCATTTTATGTTATTGGTTTAATTTTTTGGAACATGCCTCATTTTTGAGAAACTATTGAAAAATGCTATTTTGAGAAGGTATTGATGATTACAAATATCTTGAGAGCGAACGGTTTGTTCAATCGGTGTAAAGTAGTCGGCAAAGTTGTAGATAATAATTTTGTCTTTCCGTAAAAAATATTCTCTTACAAAAAAATTTTTTCTTTTGAAAAAGTTAAAAGAAAAATAAAAATTATTTCAATTGTAATTACTTAAAAAAATCAATTTTTTTAATAAAAACTACAAAAGATTATCTAAGCATTGCAATCAGCCCGATCATCGATAAGTCAAGGAAAAAAAAGTTTCAATATTTTGAACAAAAATAATATTTTTCAAAATATTAGAACTCATTCCGCGTCGAACACTCGACAGAAACGGACGTGCAAAGTGGTCGTTCTATTACAATCCGGTCCGTGTGTACGAATAGCCAAACAAAAGAGTGTATTATTCAAAGCCATCAGTTGACAGTCGAGTCCGTGTCGCTGTGCTGAGTGATCTCACACCCGGCTCACTGCTGGTGGCTGTATTGGTGCTGCTGTACTGGTGCTGCTGGCTGCTTTGGGTGCAGCTTCGAACGATCGGACAACCACTGCTGGAAGGAAGAAGTAAAGAGGTACGTGTTCTTGTCGGCGCTAGTTCGCTAGTGCGCTACAATTTGCGCGATGGATATAGATCCCTCGCCTCCCGTGCCACCATCCCCGAACCCCCCTGACCCTGACCCTTCTGTTACCCCCTCCCCTGTTCATTCTCCAGTCCCCCCTCGCCCCAGGCTTTACCCGGACGGATCTCAACAGGGCAGCTATACTGTTTATTTTCGTCCAAAGGCAGGAGTGAATTCAAAGCGATTAAACATACTGCAAATTTCAAAAGACCTGACGAAGGGGTTCAAGGCCGTGACCGAAATTTCCAAGGTCCGACCTAACAAGCTCCGTGTCGTGGTCAGTGATCTGGCACAGGCCAATGCTATCGCTTGCTCTGAGCTCTTCACACGCGAGTATCGCGTTTACATACCCGCACGAGACGTGGAGATCGACGGTGTCATAACCGATTCGAGTCTGTCTGTCGAGTGTATCCTAAAAAGCGCAACCGGTTGCTTCAAAAATACCGAAACACAGGCGAAGATTTTGGATTGTAAGCAATTGCGGTCCATGTCTCTCGTCGGCGGTAAAAAAGTTTACACTCCGTCAGACTCGTTTCGCGTTACGTTTGCCGGATCTGCACTCCCTAGCCACGTCTCGATCGACCGGGTTCGTCTGCCTGTGCGATTGTATGTACCCCGTGTTATGAATTGCACCAATTGCAAGCAGTTAGGCCACACAGCCGCCTACTGCTGCAATAAGGCACGATGTAGCAAGTGTGGGGAGACTCATGCGGAAGATTCCGGCAGTGTTAATGCTGAAAAATGTATTCACTGTGGGGAAAACCAGCATGAGCTCTCCACATGCCCGGTGTACATGCAGCGCAGAGATAAAATCAAGCGGTCACTTAAGGAGCGTTCAAAGCGTTCTTACGCTGAGATGCTGGAGAAGACCGTGACCACTTCTACCATAACATCGAACCCCTTTGATCTGTTGCCCTCCGATGAAACCGATTCTGACGATTCATCAGCGGGAACATCTTATGCCAATCCTGGGGAGTATAGGAAGAGGAAAAATGTTTCTTCTCCTAAACTTCCCCGTAAAGGTCCTAAGATTTCCCAAAGTGTAATGAAAAGTACGAACAAACCAAACAGTGCTGCGGAAAAACCGAAGCAAACTCATCCTGGACTTGCAAATTTAAAGTCCCAGAAGGAGTTCCCAGCACTGCCAGGAACATCTAAAACCCCAGTTGTTCCTTTTGCACATCCAGTTGATGAAACAAACTCTGGATTAGTGAAATTTTCTGACATTGTGGACTGGATTTTTGAAAATTTCAATATACCCGATCCAATTAAAATTTTTCTTACAGCATTCCTCCCAACAGTTAGATCATTTTTGAAGCAGTTGACTGCCCAATGGCCCCTCCTTGCAGCGATTGTATCCTTCGATGCCTAATTCAACTGCGTATATGAAGGATTCTATCTCTGTCTTACAGTGGAATTGTAGAAGTATTTTACCAAAAATTGATTCGTTTAAAGTTTTGATAAATGAAAACAAATGCGATGCATTTTCCCTTTGTGAAACTTGGCTTACTTCAAATATTGATCTCAACTTCCATGATTTTAATATTATTCGCCTTGATCGAGACACCCCATATGGAGGAGTACTTTTAGGGATTAAAAAGTGCTATTCTTTCTATCGTATTAACCTCCCCTCGATTCCAGGCATCGAAGTTGTCGCATGTCAAATGACAATACAAGGTAAAGAGCTTTGTATTGCCTCAATATATATTCCTCCCAGAGCACAGGTTGGGCAACGGCTGCTCTTTGATTTAATAGAACTTCTTCCCTCGCCACGTTTGATTTTGGGAGACTTCAACTCTCATGGCGTGGCTTGGGGTTCCCCATACAATGATAACCGCTCCTCTTTAATCTATAACCTTTGCGATGACTTCGACATGACTATTTTAAACAACGGTGAAATGACACGTATCCCGAAACCTCCAGCGCGCCCAAGCGCTTTGGATCTATCCTTATGTTCGACGTCGCTACGGTTGGATTGCACATGGAAGGTAATCCTTGATCCTCACGGTAGCGACCATTTGCCTATTCTTATTTCAATTAATAACGGGTCCACTCGCATGCGACCAATTGACATTCCGTATGACCTCACACGGAATGTCGATTGGAAGTTATACGAGGAAATGATTTCAAAAGCGGTCGAGTCGATACAACATCATCCACCACTTGAAGAATACAACCTCCTCGCGGGCTTGATTCTCGACGCCGCGTTGCAAGCCCAAACGAAGAAATATCCCGGCGTAACGATCAAAGAACGGCCTCCCACTCCGTGGTGGGACCAAGAGTGCTCCGATGTCTACACGCAAAGATCCGACGCGTTTAAGGCCTACCAGACGGGAGGTATACCTGGCGACTATTTACGGTATTCGGAGCTTAATACCAAGCTTAAAAGTTTGGCTAAAGCAAAGAAACGCGGATATTGGCGTCGGTTCGTGAACGAGACGTCGAGGGAGACATCGATGAGCACTCTTTGGAACACAGCCCGAAGAATGCGGAATCGCGTAACGGTCAACGAAAGCGAGGAGTCTTCAAGTCGGTGGATATTTGATTTTGCCAGGAAAGTATGTCCGGACTCTGTTCCTGAGCAAAACATTGTTCGCGATGCGTCTCCGGGCCACGACGCGATAGAATCACCTTTTACGATGGCAGAATTTTCAGTTGCCCTCCTGTCCTGTAACAATAACGCGCCTGGGTTAGATAGAATCAAATTCAACTTGTTGAAGAATCTACCCGGCAATGCCAAGAGGCGCTTGTTGAACTTGTTCAATAAGTTCCTGGAGCGAAACATTGTACCGCAGGATTGGAGGCAAGTGAAGGTGATCGCCATCCAAAAACCAGGGAAACCAGCTTCTGATCACAACTCTTATAGGCCGATTGCGATGCTATCCTGTATCTGGAAATTGATGGAAAAAATGATACTCCGTCGTTTAGACCATTGGGTCGAATCAAATGGTCTACTATCAGATACTCAATTTGGCTTCCGCCGTGCCAAAGGGACGAATGATTGTCTTGCGTTGCTTTCAACAGATATTCAGCTGGCGTATGCTCGCAAAGAACAAATGGCGTCTGCATTCTTGGACATTAAGGGGGCTTTTGATTCCGTTTCTATTGACATTCTTTCGGGTAAACTTCACCGACAAGGATTTTCTCCAATTTTGAACAATTTTTTGCACAATTTGTTGTCCGAAAAGCACATGCATTTTACGCACGGCGATTTGGCAACTTTTCGCATTAGCTACATGGGTCTCCCCCAGGGCTCATGTTTAAGCCCCCTTCTTTACAACTTTTATGTAAATGACATCGACGAATGTCTGGCAAATTCATGCACGATAAGACAACTTGCAGACGACAGTGTAATCTCTGTTACAGGAGCCAAAGCTGCCGATTTGCAAGGACCATTGCAAGATACCTTGGACAATTTGTCTGCTTGGGCTTTACAGCTAGGTATCGAATTCTCTCCGGAGAAGACTGAGATAGTAGTTTTTTCTAGGAAGCATGAACCTGCTCAGCTTCAAACACAATTAATGGGTAAAACGATTTCTCAGGTTTTGGTACACAAATATCTTGGTGTCTGGTTCGACTCTAAAAGCACCTGGGGTTGTCACGTGAGGTATCTGATGAAAAAATGTCAACAAAGAGTGAATTTTCTTCGTACAATAACCGGACAATGGTGGGGAGCCCACCCAGGAGACCTTATAAGGCTTTACCAAACAACGATATTGTCTGTCATTGAGTACGGGTGTTTCTGCTTCCGCTCCGCAGCAAACACACATTTGATCAAACTGGAGCGAATACAATATCGTTGTTTGCGTATCGCCTTGGGTTGCATGCAATCGACCCATACGATGAGTTTGGAGATCTTAGCTGGAGTACTACCATTGAAAACCCGCTTCTGGAGCCTGTCTTCTCGTATTCTAATCAAATGTGAGGTCTTGAACCGTCCCGTGATTGAAAATTTCGAAAGGTTAATCGAACTTAATTCTCAAACCCGTTTTATGACATTGTATTTCAATCACATGTCCCAAAATATTAACCCTTCTTCGAATATTCCAAATCGTGTCGACTTATCAAATACTTCTGATTCTACTGTGTTTTTCGATACATCCATGATAGAAGAAACTCGTGGAATCCCGGATCATTTACGCGTGCAGCAGATCCCTAAAAATTTTTCCAATAAATATCGAAACATCAACTGCGACAATATGTACTACACTGACGGATCACTTCTTGATGGGTCCACTGGCTTCGGTATCTTCAATAACAATTTAACCGTCTCCCATAAGCTCGATAATCCTGCTTCTGTTTACGTCGCAGAATTAGCTGCAATTCAGTACACCCTAGGGATTATCGAAAAAATGCCCACGGACCATTATTTCATCTTTACGGACAGTCTCAGTTCCATTGAGGCTCTCCGATCGATGAAAGATGTTAAGCACTCTCCGTATTTCCTGGGGAAAATACGGGAACATCTGAGTGCTTTATCCGAAAAATCTACTCAGATTACCTTAGCGTGGGTCCCTTCCCATTGCTCGATACCGGGTAATGAGAAAGCGGACTCTTTGGCTAAGGTGGGCGCAACAAACGGTGATATTTATGAAAGACCAATTGCCTTTAATGAATTTTTCGCATTTGTACGTCAGAATACGATCATCAGTTGGCAAAATTCTTGGACCAAGGGGGAACTGGGAAGGTGGTTACATTCCATAATCCCCAAGGTATCGACGAACCCGTGGTTTAAGGGGTTGGATGTAGGTCGGGATTTCATTTGCGTGATGTCCCGGCTTATGTCCAATCACTATAGATTTGACGCGCATCTCCGTCGTGTTGGGCTCGGGGAGAGTGGTATCTGTGCCTGTGGTGAAGGTTATCACGACATAGAGCACGTTGTTTGGTCATGCCCTGTACACCGTGACGCCAGGTCTAGATTAATAGCTTCCCTGCAGGCCGAAGGTAGGCAGCCGGCTGTTCCTGTTCGTGATGTCTTGGCGAGCCGTGACCTATCCTACATGTCCCTTATATACGTTTTCCTGAAATCCATCCACGCCCCAGTTTAGTCCTATCCCCTTCCGCCTACATCCAACCAAACGACAAGAACACGTTAAGACCCCGGATCCGGAAACAGCAATCAGACCCGCACGGTACTCTCAAGGCCCGATGGAAACAACCCAATATGCCAGTCCGTAATATCTTGGCCCAGCAGCGGAACAAATTTAATATGCTGCTTACCTATGGCAATGAAAACCATCAAACAGCAAACCTGTGCTTTTAATGCAAAATATTCTAGCTTTAAGTTAGATTTAGTTTCAGCTCGTAGTCGGCAGCGAGGATAAAAAATTTGCTTTTAGTTTTTAAGATACTTTAGAAAGTAAGCTACCAGATATAATTGGCGCCGTTAAACATTGAATTGTATTTGTGCCGTGTCAAATAAACTATAGATGAAGAAAAAAAAAAAAAAATATTAGAACTTTTTTTTTCTTCATTTATGCATGATCAGACAGTCTCCATTGTTAAGGGTATCTTTTGTAGTTTTGTTTTTAATAAAATCAAATTTTTAAAAAACGAGCTTTATTTTGATTGAAAGAAACATATTTTTTAGGGTGTATATTTTTTTCGGAGAGACCAAATTTTTATTTACAACTTTGCCACACCGATCAAACAAACCGTTTAGGCTCTGAGAATATTTGTGATCATCAATACCTTCCCAAAACAGCATTTTAAATAGCTTTTTAAAAATGAGTCGTGTTTCACTTTCCTTTTCTTTTTTTTTTCTTACTGCTGTATGGTTCCACTGAATTTACTCTCCAGCAACAATCTTTAAAACACAGGGATATACCTATAACTCGATTCATTGTTTCCAAGCATATGTTGAAGTTGTTCCAAGAGTCGGACATAAGGACATGCAATTGCAATTAGATAATCTATACAAAATTAACTTGAGACTTCCGACTGGCACTCGACTAGTCCAGTCGAGAAGTTTATTCCACCTCCGCAGACCCTACCGGAAAGCGCTGCCTGGGAGGACTACCGGTGGCATGGTTTGGTAAACGAAGCGAAAAATGCATATTACAACCCGAGCTGAACTTACCCCACTCGACATGAAATTGTGCTTTTGTTCAGTAGCTTTTCTCCATCACTTGTCAAATGTTTCACCCGGCTAACTCTCCGTAGGACGTGTGTGGCAGCCGTTCCCTGCTGTGGGCTGTGGCAGAAGCTCGATACACTTATGATCCTCGAAACCGTATTCTACTGCATTTGCTAGCAGCTTCTTTGGAAAATCCCCGTTTCCTCATTCTTATGAAAACTTATCTTGTCAACGAGAATAAAGCCACTAGGGAAACAACGGATGTGTGGATTCTGATGTTTATCTTATAACCTGAATTGCTATGGAATTGAAAGAGTTCCATTTATGTGACATAAGCGATGGAAACCTTCCGGATGGAATTGTTCCGGTTTCGAATAAAAATTACCAGAGCTGGAGCATTGAAAGTTGGAAAACACACTTCAAAAGGTCGTGTTGCAAACTAATTGCAAACTATTCCGAGAAAAAAACCTTCATCAACCTATTCTAGCTCGTAATTCGTCTTTGCCACGGAGCCAACTTATTCAAATAGTCATCGTTCCGCAGCAGAATTACGGCAAATCGGAGCTAAGCATTAAATTGAAAGAACGATTGATTGAAAAAGTTTTCACCGTCATTACGCGTAGCGTGGCAATCTTCCGCATACAGCACTCGCAGGGAGGGCACTCACGCTACCGGCGCTGCAGGAAACTAAATACTTTTTTCACCCTCTAGTTATTGCTTTTATTCAGATGATTCTGTTTTGTGCTGATCCTTTGGCTTCACTTTACTGTCCTAGGTCTGATTTACAGTCGAGTCTAGTTTTTAGAAGGATTTTATTTGCACATTTTATCCGAGTAGAACAGCACGAACGCTTCGCGTAAAAACGAAGTTTGTTGTACGGGCAGCACAAAAACAAATGATCAAAAAAAAACCCGTGTAAACAGAAAGCCGGTAATACGCAGAAATCGGTAATACACAGAAATCGGTATATACTACGGTAACCTTGGATAAGCGAGACGAGAAATTGCTTGCTTCTCGGGTTACAAAAACCAGCCGTTAAAATATTTGGGATCGAAACATAGCTAAGCTAGGCTGGGTATGCAAAATACCCAGTGTTACGAAGGGCGAACCGCTGTCGAAAGGTTTTCCACAACATTTAGGATTTATCACACGGACAGTTCGATGATGAAAAACCACACAAAGGGTCTCGTGAAGGCAGCAAAACATTATTTCAATTGCGATGATTCATTCGATCGGATAATATATTGCAAACCTATTCAGTATGAACGAATTCTGTCTTTTAAAAATGAAATGCGCGATTTTTACATGGCGACCGTGTGAAAAAAATAATTCCATATAAGAAACGGCATCGGCAACCAATTTGGACCAATAGCAAACTAGGAATTTGATAAAAAAAATCGTTTAAAAAGACGGAAAAAAGTTAAACATGAGCCAGTAAATTAGAAAAAATAACTTTGTATAGTATTGGTATGTATTTAAATGCACAGTAAAATATAAGTGAGAAGTCAATGAAGGCAACAAAATCTTAAAGCAAGAAAAAAAGGTCAAGGTAAAATTTATGTCTTGTGAAATAAAAAGATTAAAAATAAAAACGAATACATGAAAAGTCACAAAACTTAGCGAAATAAATATCAAAAACAAGTCAAAATATAATTATACCATTATTGTCACAAACGTCAAAATAAACCAAAAAATAGGCCGCCGAAAAATCACGAAAATTATAAAAATAAGAAATTAAAGTTAAAAAAAAGTTATTTATATATCAGAAGTAACAGTTCATGTTCAGTTTTGATCGTAAAAATGTGAAAAAGGCTCAGATTATTTTCAATTGCTATTCATTTGGATATGCGTTGTTAACCGAGTAATGTTGGATAATTTGTTTTTTTTTTCCATTGAAATTGATTTTAATAATGACCTGTTTGATGAAAAAAACCGTATGATTGTCTTAAATACCTAGGGAAGGAACTAACCCAACAACTAGGCGGTCCGGTGTACGTGATAGAATGAGAGAATTAGAAAAAAATACGGACTGCGCTGAACACTGTTTGTAGATAAAAAGACACAATTTATCGTTAACTGTTTAACCGTCAACAAGCATATTGTTAAGATCACACCGAAGACAAGTGGCAAAGCAGTAAAGTTCTGACTTCCGTACGTTTGCTGTTGCCAGAACAGCTAGTCAAATACGCTGGGTCCGAAACTAGTTAATGCTACATAAACTAAAGCTGTCACGAAAATTACGCACTTGAAGTGAATTGTTTCATTCCTCCTACCATATTGAACTTCCATACCTCTCAAAAACATTCATTCAAAGCGATTGAAAAGTAGCACCGATAGTCCATCAATAGAATTGTTTCTCCCTAAATGCGATCTTATTTCAATTATTGAGCTGGTTTGAATTATGTGAATTAGAAATCAATGATATGATGATTAAGTTAAAATAAATATAACCCCATTCTCATTCTCATTCTCATTCTCATTCTCATTCTCATTCTCATTCTCATTCTCATTCTCATTCTCATTCTCATTCTCATTCTCATTCTCATTCTCATTCTCATTCTCATTCTCATTCTCATTCTCATTCTCATTCTCATTCTCATCCTCATTCTCATTCTCATTCTCATTCTCATCCTCATTCTCATTCTCATTCTCATTCTCATTCTCATTCTCATTCTCATTCTCATTCTCATTCTCATTCTCATTCTCATTCTCATTCTCATTCTCATTCTCATTCTCATTCTCATTCTCATTCTTTTTCTCATTCTTTTTCTCATTCTCTTTCTCATTCTCATTCTCATTCTCATTCTCATTCTCATTCTCATTCTCATTCTCATTCTCATTCTCATTCTCATTCTCATTCTCATTCTCATTCTCATTCTCATTCTCATTCTCATTCTCATTCTCATTCTCATTCTCATTCTCATTCTCATTCTCATTCTCATTCGCATTCTCATTCTCATTCTCATTCTCATTCTCATTCTCATTCTCATTTTCACTCTCATTCTAATTCTCATTCTCATTCTCATTCTCTTTCTCATTCTCATTCTCTTACTTATTCTTATTCTAGACCCAGATTGTGTCCGGGATTTCGACTAAAATACTGATACTGATCCTGAAGTTTGTCAACACCAATTTTAGTAGAACAGTTAAAAAAAAATGTCTCAGTTTAATACTTTTTTTAATTGCCATTTTTGATTTCACTGAAACTTTGCATAAACGTTTCTATGGGCAAAAGATGCCATTTTATGTTATTGGTTTAATTTTTTGGAACATGCCTCATTTTTGAGAAACTATTGAAAAATGCTATTTTGAGAAGGTATTGATGATTACAAATATCTTGAGAGCGAACGGTTTGTTCAATCGGTGTAAAGTAGTCGGCAAAGTTGTAGATAATAATTTAGTCTTTCCGTAAAAAATATTCTCTTACAAAAAAATTTTTTTTTTTGAAAAATTTAAAAGAAAAATAAAAATTATTTCAATTGTAATTACTTAAAAAAATCAATTTTTTTTATAAAAACTACAAAAGATTATCTAAGCATTGCAATCAGTCCGATCATCGATAAGTCAAGGAAAAAAAAGTTTCAATATTTTGAACAAAAATAATATTTTTCAAAATATTAGAACTTTTTTTTTCTTCATTTATGCATGATCAGACAGTCTCCATTGTTAAGGGTATCTTTTGTAGTTTTGTTTTTAATAAAATCAAATTTTTAAAAAACGAGCTTTATTTTGATTGAAAGAAACATATTTTTTAGGGTGTATATTTTTTTCGGAGAGACCAAATTTTTATTTACAACTTTGCCACACCGATCAAACAAACCGTTTAGGCTCTGAGAATATTTGTGATCATCAATACCTTCCCAAAACAGCATTTTAAATAGCTTTTTAAAAATGAGTCGTGTTTCAAAAAATTAAACCAAATGCCATCTTTTACCCATAGAAATGTTTATGCGAAGTTTTAGACAAATGAAAAATGACAGAAAAAAATATTAAAGCTGGGCCATTTCTTGTGGAACTGCTCTGAGTCTTTTCTCCTTTTTATTGGAGTTGCTTCTAATTTTGGACCAATTTTTAATGGATTTCGTTTAGAGTTTCTTTTCAGTTCCCTTCAAGTTATGTTCATATTTTGTCGTTCCAAAAATGTTGTTGAATTACAGTAATATTCTTGAGTACTTTGAAAAATCTCTCAGATGGTCTCGAGGAGCGATGCTGGCCTAACAAGCCAGTCGTCGTAGGTTCGAGTCTCGGCTCGGGAGAGACTGTTGGTGTCAGTAGGATCGTAATTGTCCCGTACACTAACAGTTGGCTGCGAAATCTGTGTATAACAAACAGAAGGTCAAGTTCCGAATCGAAATGTAGCATCAAGGCTTTGCTTTGCTTGAGTACTTTGCTAGAGTTTGGCAAAGTAATATGAAATAATTATGCTGCGTGAATAATTTGAAGACAGTTACAAAGAGTTTTTCGCCAGATTGCGAAAAAAAAATTATATTCTCTGTCAGTGCTGGTAAATGTCATTTTTCCCAGCAAAATTCTTCGAAAATTACAGCCAATCATTTTCAATTTTCACATCCAATGATCGCAGCACTCTTTCAGATACACTAGATTTTCGTCCTAGCAACGTGCTGTTATACTCAGATGAAATAGATCGCGCGCATCGTTCACGGTTACGGAATAAAATTTGACGACAAATCCAACCAAATGATCTTCACTTCAAAGCGAAAAAGAAAAACAAACAGTCCACTCAATCAAAATGAACCTCAGCGAAACACGTTTTCACTGACACTGACCGATGCACAGTGGGGCGACTCCATACAAAGGCTGGCCAAGCAAAAAAAGTGTCAAAAACACGAATTTGGCATCCATTTTTTGTTTGGGGCCGTCCATAAAGCACGAAAGCCAATTTTAATATTTTTTTGGCCCTTTTTTGCTTTTTTATAGAATTATATGATCTTTGACCACGAGTAGTGCCACCGGGCATCTCTCCATTGAAAAGAAAAACGTAATTTATGGACGACCCCTCGGACTGAACAAATTTTGCCTAAATATATATAATTTTTTTTATAAACTAAAACAACTTAAGTAACACAAACTAATTACAAATTGAAAAACCTAAATTAATCCACCTAGCGGTCAGACCCAGCCTTTCTCATTCAAACTTATATTTGTAAAAATATATATACATGAACCCTTCAATCCAATAAATGTATATTCACATGTATTGATGTTGTAATCTATCTGTCTGATCCATATAGGCTCAAAACTACCGAACCGATCGACGTGAAAATTTGTATGTAGGGGTTTTTGGTGCCGATTAAGGTTCCTATGATATTTTGAGACCCTCCCTCTTCTGGAAGGGAGGGGTCCCATACAAATGAAACATAAATTTCTGTACAACTCAACAACAAACCAAGCAAATGAAACCGAATTTGGCATATGGATGTTTAAGGGGTAACAAACATGTCCATAATAGTTGGACGCCCCTCCCTTTTTATAAATGGAGAGGTTCCATACAAATGATACACAAATTTCTGCACATCCCGAGAGCTAACCAACTAAATGGAACCAAATTTGGCAGGTGAATGTTTTTAGAGGTAACAAATATGTGCATAATGGTTGGACACCCTTCCCTCTTCTGGAAGCACATGTTTCTGCACAAATTTCTGCACATCTCGCGAGCTAATCAACTAAATGAAGCCATATTTGGCAGGTGAAGGTCTTTAGTGGTAACAAATATGACCAAATACCACCCAATATGAGTGTTTCATTAACCAGTATGACGTTCAAAATCCAGAAATTGTCTGGCGACTTCCGGTTTCGGAAAAACGCAACAAACGACCAAATACCACCCAATATGGGTATTTCCGGAATCGTAATGATGCACTGGAGCCACAAATCGACTTCAGACAACATTTTGAATTGTAAGATGGCGGAACTGGAATTACGCTCAGATGACAGAAATTAATTTTACAGGCAATTTTAAAGTCCAAAATGACGACCTTCGGTTTCCGAAATACAGCCTAAAGCGACCAAATACCACCCAATATGAGTATCTCCGAAGCCAGAATGTTGCAAGAAGCTAAACATTGACCTCAGACACCATTATGAATTGTAGGATGGCAATTTCTGGTTTCTGGAAAACAGCCAAAAATGGCCGATTTCCACCCAATATAATAATATCCGGATCTAGAATGATACACAGCAGCTGAAATCGACCACAGACCCCATTTTGGATTCTAGGTTGACGACTTCCGGTTCCTGGGAAACAGCCGAAAATGATCGAATAACACCCATTATGGGTGTTCCTTTAACCAGAATGACGCCCAGAGGCCAAACCTTATCCCAAATACCATTTTAAAATCCAAGATGGCGACTTCTGGTTTGTGAAAAACAGCCTAAAATAACCAAATACCATCCAATATAAGTATCTCTGGAACCAGAATGATGCAATGAGCTAACAATTGACCTCAGGCATCATTTTGAATTGCTAAATGGCATTTTCTAGGAAACAGTCGAAAATTCCGTAATCGAGATGATGCATAGAAACCAAACATTGACCCTGGATACCATTTTGAATTTAAAGACAACCCCTTTTAGTTTCTGGAAAACAACCAAAATAACTAAATACCTCCTAATATGGGTATTTCCGGTGTCAGATTGATGCCAGAAAATCTGCTGAAAATGACCGAATACAACCAAATATGTACATTAAGAATTAAGGCGATGTACAGAAGCCAAAAGTCGAGGATGTTGTCATTTCGATAAAACCAATCATTTCAAACGATTTGTTATTTGACTTTGATCATATCCTATGGCCGATTCGTCGTACATTTGCAGATTTTAAACACATCGCAAGGAATCAATGAATTTGGAACGTTCAAATAGTACGATACCACATTTAAATTATGTTGAGGCCAAATATATCGATCAAAGCAGGTATAGTTTAAATAGTCTTTGAATTTCTTTTCTTTCCATATCTTTAAGCCATATATCAAATTGTTATGAAATTTGTTATTTGTAAGTTTGAGAGATGACTCGTTCGTAAGACACTAGTTATGTTCAAATAAGTCATGTAATCTTTAAGATAATAGACTTTCGTTGTTTTATTAACAATTTAATACATAACGGTTGCTGAAGTTCGATTATAATCGAATGAAATAGGAATGTATAGGGCAGCCAAACTTTAAAATCGCGTGCTCAATAATAATTCATCAGTTAACCCTTAACTAGCCCGCTCATCTGATAATAATATTGATCAAATCGGTTGTGTAGTTTCTGAGATAATGAAGTTACGTGATTTTCACATTTCGATACATTACAGACGAAGTTACAATTTGATTACAGTAAAATTGAATAGGGTGTTATGAGGCAGTTAAACATATTAATTGACACTAATTTTGTGGAAATCGAGTCAGCCACCTATGAGAAAAGTGAGTGAGTCTAAGTAGTTTTCGGAATATGTTCCTGTTCATAGCTGGATTTCACATTTTTAAACTTACCAGGCAAAGTAATAGTCCGATTGCAAAACAAATCAATAGGGTCTTATGGGACAACTAGAATACCATTTGACACTTATTTTATAAAAATCGGTTCAGCCATCTTTGAGAAACATGAGTGAGATTTAACAGTCTTCAGAACACGTTTCTTTTCATAACTTTTGAACCACAAGTTCACTCTATATAAAATTTAAAAATTGTGGGTATTTTAGGTAGCCCGTTCATTTGAAACCAATTTTGTTCAAATCGGTTGTGTGGTTTTCGAGATAATGATGTTACTTAATTTTCACTTTTTGATACATAACCTCTAAACTAAAAATCCGATTACAATAAAATTGAATAGGGTCTCATGGGACAACACGACCTTTCATTTGCAATTGATTTCATGAAAATCGGTCTAGCCATCTCTGAGAAAAGTGAGTGAGAATAAAAATCTGCACATACACACACACACACACACACACACACACACACACACACACACACACACACACACACACACACACACATACACACACACATACAGAAAATGCTCAGCTCGTCGAGCTGAGTCCAGTGATATATGCCATTCGGTCCTTTGGAGCACTTTTATACTTTCGGTTTTGCGGTTTTGTTTTTCTAGGAGAAAGGCAAAAATAATCAACAGTATCATCATCTTTCGATGTGATCGCTTGAATCTCGTGTTGAATTGTTTCCAGAAAATTTGAAGTTCATTATACTTATCAGCAGGAAAAATGTCTTTCGCTGCAATTTTCATTTCTTCTAGTAATTTTCGATGTTTCATTTTTTCATATATATGTTATCTTCCTGATCCGGTCTCTATGGTTGAAAGAGGACATTTAAATACATGTATAACACCATGAATTGTCAACTTACTAGACATTGAATTAGGTGGTGCCCCTGAAGTTGAAGGCTCCATAATAAAATTCAACGAATTTATGAATTTGAAAACCAAGATACTGGAATGACACAACGTTCTAAATGAATACGAAAAGATGCGGAGGGCGACGACTGTTCTTTGTTTTTTTCTCATAAAGCAAAATGTGTGCTTTACTTTTGTAAGTCAACGAGTGCGAAGCAAAAGCAATCTTCAAACGAGCTATTGTTAGCCGGAGTTTGATGGTATGAATTTGCTGCTAATATTTGAGACTTCAATCAGTTTAACGAATTTCATGATCATAAACTGGAAAGGGCTGAATGTTTTTAGTATTGTTTTAAATTTGCAGAAAGTGATAAAGTTTGAGATAATTAAAATTTCAGATTTGTTTACTGTTTTCTTGTTTAACACATAACATAACTTTTGATTGATAAATTTTGTGATTTTTGCCCAAATTTATATTTTATCATTACGGATTGAGTACGATATCATAAATTATCATGGTTATGATTGAAATTAATCCTGGATGAAATTTCAACTTCAAAAATAAAAACTAAAAAAATTTGCTATCACTTTTTTCACTAAAGTCACAATTTGCGCAGTTTTGCGCAGCAGCGGACAGTATGCATTTGAAAGCTTACGTTTTGCCTTTCTCCTAGAAAGGTATAGCAATCACTTGCAAAACCGAAAGTATAAAAGTGCTCCAAAGGGCCGAATGGCATATATCACTCGACTCAGCTCGACGAGCAGAGCATTTTCTGTATGTGTGAGTGTGTGTATGTGTGTGTGTGTATGTGTGTGTGTATGTGCAGATTTTTATTCTCACTCACTTTTCTCAGAGATGGCTGGACCGATTCATATTAAATTGATTGCAAATGAAAGTTCTTGTTGCCCCATAAGACTCTATTCAATTTTATTGTAATCGGATTTTTAGTTTAGAGGTTATGTTTAAAAATGTGAAAATCATGAAACATCAATATCTCAGAAACCACACAACCGATTTGAACAAAATTGGTTTCAAAAGAACGGGCTACCTAGAAAACCCTTAAGTTTTGAATTTCATAAAGATTGAACTTGTGGTTCAAAAGTTATGACAAGAAACGTGTTCTGAAGACTGTTTAATCTCACTCATGTTTCTCAGAGATGGCTGTACCGATTTTCATAAAACCAGTGTCAAATGGAAAGTCTAATTGCCCCATAAGACCCTATTGATTTGTTTTGCAATCAGACAATTACTTTGCCTGTTAAGTTTAAAAATGTGAAATCCAGCTATGCAAAGGAACATATTCCGAAGACTACTTGGACTCACTCACCTTTCTCAGAGATGGCCGACCCGATTTCCACAAAATTAGTGTCAAAAGAATGGTCTAGCCGCCTCAGAAGACCTTATTGAATACTACTGTAATCGAACTGTAACTTCATTTGTAATGTGCCGATTTGTGAAAATCACGAAACTTCATTATCTCAGAAACTACACAACCGAATTGATTAATATTATTACCAGATGAGCGGGCTAGTTAAGGGTTAACTGATGAATTATGATTGAACACGTGGTTTCAAAGTTTGGCTGCCCTACACGTTCCCATTTCATTTGATTATAATCGAACTTAAGCAACCGTTATGTATTAAATTGTTTAATAAAACAACGAAAGTCTATTATACGAACGAGTCATCTCTCAAACTTACAAATAACAAACTCCATAACAATTTGATATGTGGTTCAAAGGTTATAGAAAGAAAAGAAATTCAAAGACTATTTAAAACTATACCTGCTTTGATCGTTATATGTGGCCTCAACATAATTTAAATGTGGTGTCGTACTATTTGAACGTTCCAAGTTCATTGATTCCTTGCGGTTTGTTTGAAGTCTGCAAATGCACGAAGAATCGGCCATAGGATATGATCAAAGTCAAATAACAAATCGTTTGAAATGATTGGTTTTATCGTAATGACAACATCCTCGTCTATTGGCTTCTGTACATCGCCTTAATTCTGAATATATTCATACTGGGTGGTATTCTGTCATAATCAGCAGACTTTCTGGCATCAATCTGACACCGGAAATACCCATATTGGGAGGTATTTTTGGTTGTTTTCCAGAAACTAAAAGTGGTCGTCTTCAAATTCAAAATAGTGTCCAGGGTCAATGTTTGGTTTCTATGCATCATCACGTTTACGGAAATATCCATATTGTGTATTACTCGGTCATTTCCGACTGTTGCCTATAAGTTGCCATTTAGCAATTCAAAATGGTGCCTGAGGTCAATTGTTAGCTCCTTGCACCTTTCTGGTTCCAGAGATACTCATATTGGATAGTATTTGTTTATTTTAGGCTGTTTTTCACAAACCGGTAGTCGCCATCTTGGACTTCAAAATGGTATTTAGGATACTGGTTAAGGAAAAACTCATATTGAATGATATTTGGTCACTTTGGACTGTTTTTCAGAAGCCGAAAGTCGTCATTTTATACTTTAAAATTCCTGTGAAATCAATTTCTGTCATCTGGACGTAATTCTGGTTCCGAAAGCAATCATATTGAATGGTATTTGGTCAATTCCGGCTGTTTGTCAGACACCGGAAGTCATCATCTTAAAATTCAAGATTGTGTCTGTGATCAATTTTTAGCTTCTGTGCATCTTTCTGGTTCCAGAAATACTAATATTTAATGGGAATCGCCCATTTCAAGCTGTTTTCCAGAAACCGGAAGTTGCCATCTTACAATTCAAAATGTTGTCTGGAGTCGATTTGTGGCTCCAGTGCATCATTACGGTTCCGGAAATACCCATATTGGGTATTTGGTCATTTGCCGCTTTTTTTCCGACACCGGAAGTCGTTATTTGGGATTTCTTAATGGCATTTGGAGACAATTTCTGGATTTTGAACGGCATAGTGGTTAAAGAAAAACTCATATTGGGTGGTATTTGGTCATTTTCTGTTGTTTTCAGAAACCGGAAGTCGCCATCTTAGAATTTAAAATGCTATCTGTGGTCGATTATAGCTCCTGTGTATTATTCTAGATCCGGATATTATTATATTGGGTGGAAATCGGCCATTTTCGGCTGTTTACCAGAAACCGGAAGTTGCCATCTTACAATCCAAAATGTTGTCGGAGGTCGATTATGGAACATGTTTGTTACCACTAAAAACATTCACCTGCCAATATGGCTCCATTTAGTTGATTAGTTCGCGAGATGTGCAGAAATTTGTGAAGAAACATGTACTTTCAGAAAAGGAAGGGGCGTCAAACCATTGTGGACATATTTGTTACCTCTAAAAACATTAACATACCAAATTTCGTTGTATTTTCTTGATTGGTTCTTGAGCTGTGCGAAATTTGTGTTTAATTTTCATGGGATCCCTCCCTTATAGAAGAGGGAGTCGGGTTTCAAACCATTATGTACATATTTGTTACCACTAAAAACATTTACCTGCCAAATTTTGTTCCATTTGGTTGATTAGTTCTCGAGATGTGCACAAATTTGTGTTTCATCCAACTATTATGGACATATTAGTTACCCCTTAAAACATCCACATGCCAAATTCGGTTTCATTTGCTTGGTTTGTTCTTGAGTTGTGCAGAAATTTATGTTTCATTTGTATGGGACCCCTCCCTTCCAGAAGAGGGAGGGGTCTCAAACTATCATAGAAACCTTTATTGGGACCAAAAACCCCTACATACAATTTTTCACGTCGATCGGTTCGGTAGTTTTCGGGCTTATATATGGATCAGACAGACAGACAGACTTGACTGCATTTTTATATGTAAAGATTACAACATCATTATTTTAGAACCTAAAGTGAATATACATTTATTGGATTGAAGCGTTCATGTAAATCTATTTTTACAAATAAAAGCTTTTAAGCTACTTTTCTACAAAAAATCACGTTTTTTTTAATTTTTTCTAGTGTCAGGCCTACTATGACTAAATTTTACAATATCAAATGAAAAGGGTTTGTTCTGCACAATATTTACAACAACTTTTCCTTTGACGTCAAAAAAATCCAAGCTATCATTGAAGCTACTGAGCGTTTCAAAGTAATGTACATTTTTTCAAGAAAAAGACAAAAACCATCCTTTCGCCAATCTTCAAAAATTCATAAAAAAAAGATTTTATGATATTGCGCCCAAATTTTGGATTTAGACACTTGAATGTTATAGCAATAAAGAAAAAATATTATGAAACAGCTAACGAAAAAAAATTTTTTTGGCTGATGGCCAGCGATTCCCCACTGTGCGATGCCTTGACAATCTTCGTTAACTGATAACCTGATTTTGTTGTCTTGCTTCCATCGCATGAAATATATTGAGGTGTTTTGACAGTTCACTTCCATGCAAAAATCGGGAAGGGAGAACTCTGAAAGGATTGTGAAAAAAAAACGTTTATGGATGCTTTTTTTCACTTTCACTCAAGAGTGTCAACAAATATCAACCCTGTTCTCTGAAAAATGATTCAAATGTTTGATACAAGTTACAAGTAATTTGAATTGCCCAGAAATAGCAAGAAACCGGGAATCTTTCCGCATCAATGCGAATGGTAATTCGCAACGACTAGAAAATAACAGACATCAATGGCGCTTCTTAGCGCCCCGAAATCGTTTATTTGAGGTATTTACAGGGTGTCAAAAACCTAGAAAAACCTGGAAAATCAAGGAACATCAGGAATTTAATTTTCCGATCAGGGCGTTGCACTTTTTTGCGTCGAATACTAAAAAATATCAGGGAAATTCATATTATATTTCAGGGAATATCAGGGAATTTGATTTTGAAAATTTTTTCCCACCCTAAGTTAATGTTACCAATTGCCAAAACATTACGGATAGCAAACGACAAAAAAAATGTTTCGTTTTCTCTTTTATTGTCTACAAGACTCCTCCCACATTGAGTGTTCGCTTTTTTTTTTTTTATTCTCGCTTATTTTCCGTCGGTCTAGTTCCGCCACTGTTGTGGCCAATCACCGACGCCCAGGGAGGCGACTCCACACCCAGGACCCTAACTCACGACCCGTTTATTAACGGACCGGCGCCAACAGCTTTACTTCCTCATGCGATGGAAGGCGTGATCCCAGAGATTTTTCGCCTCAGAAAATCTCCCGGTGTCGGCTAGGATTGAATCTAGACCAGTTGGGTTGGTTGTGAGTGGATCACGCCACCTCACAACCATCGACACCTATGTCAGCGGTGGGATTCGAACCCAGGCGTCGAGCGTGGTTGGCGGAGACGTTACCAACCACACTAGGCCCCCGCTTTGAGTGTTCGCTTATATAACATTTTATCGTCGTGCGTCGTCTGTACTTGGATTGCATCATTGCGGATTCATTCATAATCAAATTTTGCAAAATTATGCTACAAATAGGTTCTAGTAATCCTTATTCGTTGACCAAGTCAAGGATAAAGTGTCTGAATGCGCAAAACTGCAATATTTTGTACTTGCAATAACTTTACAATGGTTAGACATAATAATAATTGATATCACAAAAGGCATTGACTTATTAAAAAAGGAAGCAATCATGCACAAATATTTTCAAATTCTGGAGCCCTCATTCTCATTCAGAGCTAAAGCCCCCGTAGAAAAGGTAGTAAACAATGGATCCTTAGCCTGGGACAGGCTTGAAAAACTAGATTACCATGTCACTCACTCGGCAGCGTCACAGCAACTTATACCAACGCGCGCGGAGACTGCACACGACGCGGACACGGCACTACGCTCGGCAGTGAACAAAAGCTCGTGATATGGTCAGAACTAGATAAAACTCTGTGCTCCGACTGGATGCGGTGGCGGTTGCGAGAAGAACGTATAAGCTGGGGGGAGGTGGGTAACTGCATGATAGAGAAAGCTTATTTCAATTTCAATGGATCGTTTGCAAAACATCAGGCAAGAGTGAGGGGCGCACAGAGTACGGGAAGCCTGCTCCGAAGTGGCTTCGAAGCGGATAACATCGTTCCTACTTTGCTGCGATAAGATAGTGTTGGCACACGCGGAACACGAGGCAATTCTAGCATACACAGCCTCGCACTGGCTCTTTGTGAAGCTTAGTTTACTCCATTTACTTGAAACGTGATATTCATTTTTCTGATGAAGCAGCATGTTAGTGAAAAATAGAAATTTCTCGAAATTGCTCTATCCAGCTTGAGGGAAAATGTTTTCTTAGGTAAAAAAAATCACTTAATAATACTAATCTACAAGGAGTACTCTACTGTGTGATAGCCCTGAGCGATTTCTGTTTCCAATCATTAATGCTGATGCACAGAAGAGAGGACTGGCTAACCAGCAATTGATCATGGTTGCACATTTTCTATCAATCAAAAGACATTCGTTTCTCCTAACAAGCTGCTACGCTAAATATACAATTTTTCCGTTCATCAGCTCTCGCAAAGAAACGCAAGAGGCTACGATGGTGGATGGTTTCAAAGAGAATGATAATAATGATTCTTTCATAACAAACAGCATACCAACGTTTGGCTGCCGCTGGAATAATCATTAGGGACGAAGGATGCTACATACTACTACAATTGTACAGTGCCATACTTTTGTTTCTCACCCGACTTGCTTGCGGGAGGAAAGAGGGATTTGTGAAGAGACTGACTTGTCTTCCCTCTAGGTAGGTAGCGGATTTTTCGCATCCTATCTTAATCAAGCTGTGACAAGGCGGTGCGGTGGAGAGAACAGGACACTCAGTCCATTGTCGGTCGAGGGCGGGAGGAAATGCGAGAGCGTATCTCTTTTAATCTTCTCTAATTAAAAGTTCCAGCTTTTATAGCCAATCCGTTACGTATTGTTATGTCAGCTGTAGAAATTGCAAATCTAGGGAGCCAGGAGGAAGCTTCTAGTAGCTTTTTTTCAACTTTGCAATCGGTTGGAAAATGGGAACCGTTTTCATGCTAGAAGAGTTATCTTTCCTATACTGCCGTGATCGATGTTTATGTATGAGAATGAGGTTAAAGATTTTTGTCAACTTAATAAAAATATGGAACATGAACCAGTGGAGTCCCATGGTTACTTGCACCTCTTGCAGCTCAATCCTCCATCATCATGCTTAACCAAGTTTAAAGTTGAACAAAATTCGCTTCGAGAAGAAGAGATAACTTAAGATACATTCGTTTTTTTTTCGCCAAATTGCATCCCGCCTAGCCACCGTCATCGCACCATTAGAACAAATTGGCTGGTATGCCATAAATCTGTTTGTATATCGAACAAAGTTTATCCATTTAGTTCAAATATTTACGCGAAATGAGTTCGGTCTGCTGGAGATGCCAAGGCGAATTGCGTAAGAGCCGTGCGGCAGTACACCAAACAACATGATACTTAAAGAACTTCAAAACTTACGTTCGTCATCGTCATTATCATCATCGTCGATGCGATGAGTTTTGAGTTTGTTTAGATATTAGCCTTAATAGCGGCGGCATTTAATTGGCGATATTCGATCGTTTCTGGGATGAAACCATCGTAGCTTCTGCTGATACTCCAAGTTAGACTCGAATTTCATTCATTATCGAGAAACAAAGTTATGATAAAAAACTTTCAGCAGAAACATCTTCAGCCAGTATCAGTTACATAGCCACTAGTTGAAGCACTCCCGTTTAAATGTTGTGCGAAAGTGGACGAATAAAGCACTTCATGTCAGTTAGTTTACCTTAGTCAATCTACCGTTCAATTGCAGGATAAAATTTACATTCACCCAACTGCAATTTACCTTCGAGTGGTGGCAAGAAAACCGACAAACCATTCAATTTCAGCCGTTGAACAAACACTGAGAAAGTTATACCAAGAGGGTTGGGGGGTGGGAGTGAATCTCACTTTTAAATTACGGTATCTTCTCCTGGCGAGTTTGTTTTCTCGGACGGACGCCATTAAAAGTAAAAAAAAAAGGATGCAAGCTACTGCAATCGGTGATGCCATCTGGCGAAAAAAAAAAACAAGGAGAATACTTGTGCGGGTTTGGGTGGAGGCACTCTGTTTCAGTGTACAAATATTTCGATTCGTACTATTATTGCAAACATCATTAGCCAGTTTAAACGTCCGTTCCGCTTTTGAGCTGTTCTACACCCCCGGGCTAAGCTTGAATTGTTTGGTATTTGTTTGTTTGGTGTGATTGCATGTACGTGCGTTTTCAGTTGGACGTCGGTTGTACGTAGCTGTACCTGTTTGCTGTTGGTGCGTCCAATCGGATCGACGTAAATGTTTGCCAAGTACCGTACTACCAGTTTTACGAAGCTTGCTGGAGCCGAATCGGAGTGAACTGCTCATATTTACAACTTAATCTCCGATGGAATGGACGATGAAAATGGACATTTCGAAAATTGTTCCAGCTGATCGGGAATTAATCCTTGAAAAGCTTTTGGAAAAATTGGTACTAAAGGGCGAGTAAAGAAAATTTCAATTGAATTGTGTCTAGCAAGTAACCCTACATTAAAGAGTTTAAATTCGAAATGTTGCTTTGGAATAATAAAAAAAAATCAAGTAAACTTGATATTTATTACTGCAAATAAAAAGAGAAGTTCTTTAAACAATTTAAATTAGTGCAAAAAACATTGCGAGGCTTTCAAATGAACAGAAGATCACTGATAAGTAGAAAAACAAATAAGTTATTAAATTGCCAGCGAATCTAATGTAACTTGGAAAGCCTTTTTGAAACGGGATGATATCCAGACCTCTTCTGGTATGAGCGCTGTGTTTAGCAAAGTTTTGCACAACACTTCTTCCTTCCGCTTTGTGCTGTGCTTCTACCGCTCGCAGAAAAAAAAATAGCTCACTTGCTACACTACAGCCGAGTGAAACAAGAGTGGTGAATCACTCAAGAGAGAATACTTAGAAGTACACCGCATTGCGCACTGCTGGGATAATAGGACAGAAACAACCTTAGCTTTCTCGTAGAAGAATGTGATGCGAAGTGACACCTTGATTTTTTTTTTCATTTTCGAGATGCAAATCGAATTCAACAAAAAACGCAATCTATTTTCCTACCCAGATGCTCCCCTAATTTTATATTTGCTCAGGAAACTCACTGTAAAAGCGACAAATTGAGCACATATACCTGTTGTGTAGTTATTGTGCGTAATGGCCTTTTTCAAGAAGGCTCAGATCCTTCAGGCACGTGCGTCGCTTTTCTCGCCAGTGTGAGAGCAACTATTTCCACAGTGGGAGATATTCTCCTACGACAAGCCTGAGAATATCTAAAGTAGGTGATGTTTTTTTTTTTTGTATGGACCCCACTGCGGCCAGTTTTTTTATCTTTTGTGGCATTGTCCGGACGTTTTTGCTGTTCGCACATTTGTTTTTACACTTTTGCAGTGCTACTTATTGAGAAGTAACCTGCTCTGTGTTATAGTGCTATTTGTCTTCTCCTTCAGACTTAGTAACCTACTTCCTTCCTTATCGACTCTATCATATCCTCTTGCAAGCTATCACTCTAACAGCGTATAACGTGCTATCGATATCGAAGCTTTAGACCAGTGGTTATTAAGTCTGAAGATATTTTGTATGGAAGAGCCATACTTAAAGCCCTTTTTGCCAACGAATGGCTTGGTACTACTAAGATTCGAACCTATCACCATTCGCTTGTGAAAGCGGACTCTGTAACCTTGCGGTTACGAAGCTCGACAAGTGGGTGATGTTGCATTTCTTCATTGCAATTTTTTCTAGAGCAAAAAAATATCAATTTTCAAATATTGAAATAAAAAAAGGCTAGTCTCGACAAAAAGCGAATTGTGCTTTTCCAATTCCTTGTTCAATGAACGAATATTTTTTTGCAAGAAAACGGTTTTTTTCAATTTCACCTAAATTTTAGATTAAAGCTCCGGCTAATTTATTACCATTACTTTCGACACAGAGTTACGTACTACTTCAGTAGGGTGGCATGCCAAAAAAAGTCAAGAATGTAGTGGAACGGTCGAATGATAAATTTCAAATGTTTATAAATTTGTTTCCACTAAACGGATTTTAGTCGTTGATATCCTCCTTGGATTAAGAACATATTACTCTAGTTCATGAAATCATTTTTTGAAACATTCTTTCATAGTAAAGGGGTTAAAAATCATATCTTATTTATCGACCTTACCATCGCCTCAAGCATGTTACCAAAACGAATAGTATGCTAGGGGCGGATGAAGTCTCTGAAGGTTTACATAAAGAGCCTAAAAAAACCCATACTTAAGTCCTTTGATATCACATGGCTGGTACTACTAAGAATCGAACCCATTACCACCCGCTTGTCAAAGCGATCTTTAAACCTTACGAAACTCCACATAACAAATAATTGATAATAAGAGACGCTGGCCGTTGACCGTATGCCTGGAATTTTGTCGTCCACTTTCTTGATGTCTGTGTTAGAGAATTGAACCAATCGTTCAAAAAATTTATGAGTAATATTCTTACACATTTTTCATACGATTTGCTTATTTTCCTAGCGCAGACATCGAAAAGGTGGATGAAAATCTTAAAACCTTTTTTTTGACGTAGAACTAACGTAAGAACCTGTTTCAGACGAAACTGCTCATATTAGTTAAAGACAGCGACAACAGCAGTCCTTCTTCAGCAGCAGCAGCAGCAGCAGTGCAGCGGATACCATTGGCAGTAGATGGCGGCCACAGCTGTGGCATGGCAACGAATAGCGCAGCAGTTGCAGTGGGTCTCAGCATCGATAGTAGCAAAGCCAGCTGATAAAGCGGCACTTCCTTTAGTGAAATGCTGTCTCTGTGCAATAGCGGACAGTAGTGAATGCATCCAATAAAAAGTTGCCTCATTTTGACAACACACCAACGTTCTGGGAAGCTGGCGTTCAAAATACATGAGTCGGTCTAGTTTTGAGTTTAACTACTTTTCACTGTGTTATCTATCACAAAGAGTGCCTTATTCGCATTGTCAGTGATAGGGCCTTGTTTCACTATAATAAGGTGGAATACTGTGAAAATTGTCGAATGCTTTTAACCTTACTGCCACTGAACAAATTCTGCACCTCAAAGCTTCGAAGTTTACCTTAAACTAGTTAAACAGAACAGGTTCGCTCTTTAAAAAGAGTGTGCGAGAAATCAATGTCTCATTTTGTTTGGACAACCATCAGAAGCGAATGGATGGAGCGTAGCACTCCTAGCCACGCACCAATATACCAAAATATGTTGTTTTGTATTGCTTCCTGAAACAGTGGCTTGAGGGAAATCTGAATCAATTTCGTGTTGGCAGATATGAGAATGCAAACAAATAGAACAAAAAGTTCGAAATGATGTTGGTGTGAAGTCAAATTAACCGTCTTTATCAAGACGATTAAGTATTGAATGAAGATTAATTTTTTTTCAAACGGCACAGTATCGTTTTTGATAAATAACAAAATAATTCCAAAAATTAGCATAAGAATGTTTCTACAATAAAAGCGTGATTCATACAGAATCGTAGAAAAACATCGTAAATTGGAAAAAAAAATCATCAGTAGCATGTTGACAATAAGACAGCTTCGATTGGCAAAAGGTTAACAGAATAGTGCAATAATTTTTCTAGTTTTGCACTGATGCTATATCTCCATAAGGGTGATTTTGAGATAGTTTCCAACCTTCCAACATCAAAAAGACAAAGCAAATTGGAAATATCTTCAAGGCAATAACAATAATATCGCAATATCGCAAAGAGAAAAGATTGTTTTCTGATTATTACTACTATTTAACTATTTTTATACTTTACTGACAGGCTCTTCGAAGAATAAACTTATAAAAAAAATATAATGTGAAGCTTAAAATAAAAAATTGTTTTAACATACTCTAATTGGGCTGTATAAATTGTATTTTTCCTCAATCTCTTTTATTGGACATAGTTAACAGTTGGAATCTATTTCCAGGAAATCGTTACTTCCATTATAGAAGAAATCTACCAAGAGGAGCGAGATTTTATACAAAAAACTAATTGATTATTAACGCATTCGCACTAACGCATTCCACATATAGGGTAGGGAACATCTTCCAAGCAGCTTTAGGAACCGCCTGTGTATTCAGACGAAATACTCGAAATGTGTTGGGTGAAATTCAAACAGTAGTATATCAATCTGTTCTTTATTGTTTTCTCTGTCACAACATGTTTTCAGATTATAAAACTAAGTTAGCAAACTTTAAAAATATCGTTTTCTCTTATTTTATTTCCAATCAAATGGTTCAATTCGAATCAAATTTCATGAAGCCCGTAATACACCCCTCAGGAAATTCAGTGAAAATTATTGACTAACAGAACTCCTTGGTATGAAAAAACACAAGGAACACACATTCAGACCCGCCTTCTGCTTCTGGATCAAAGGAGCGGCCAATAATGTCATGAATAATGCAACAGAATTGGTATCATCAATAGTACGCCAGCACACTTCCGGCAGCAAGCGGCACCTCTCTTATTGATGTGACATTATACTCATGGCATAGAGGCGTGATTTATCACCCCCTGCCTATTCCAAACCACTATCGTGATAAAAATGCCCATCTCGAGCAGCGGCAAGGCCTTCCTATTTTCAGATAGGCACACACACGCAGTAATCATCGCAAATTCACAACTTTCGTTCAATGAAACGCGACAAACTGTTTCACTGTGTTCTGAGGAGATCCCAGACGATTTATTAAATGAGTACGTGACCTGACCAAACCAGCAACGAAAAGCGGTGTCGCGGCGGAAGTATTAAGTCTCATTGCTGGTGTCTACTTTATATTCTCTTAGACCTGGCGCACAGTGCAGCACAAAACAGCAAACGATGTCCAACGAAGAACGTGTTATAAATTAGGTTTCATACATTTTCCTGCGCCAGGCATTCCCGGCCACTGTACGTGTCAACCGATCTTTTTCCCGCAGGACCTACCATCGTTCGGTGTCGTCTATTGTCCTTTCCACTTGCCGCTTCTCGGCTCTGTATCAATGTCGAGGAGAAGCAGTAACCTATTTGCCGAAGCACCATCATCATCTATGTATTTGAGAGTATATGAGAAACAGGACTATAACAGCGACGTGAAAATTTTCCGACCCGCTGCCCGATTCAGTTTTTCCATTAAAGCCCCTCCGGAATATATCGCCATGAGTCGCGCGTTTCCACCCAATGCGGGTAGGGTGGTTATGCTGGCTGCAAATCATGAAAACTCACGAACGAGAAGAACTGCCTCAACCAACCGACCGGCCCAATTTGTGTTAAACCACACTCACAACACTTATGCAAGTGAGCAGCGTCTGCTTGACAATAGGACCCCGAGCGCCTGTTTCAAATGCAATTTTAACGCTAAATTTGGCGAACACAGCGAGTGGCAGTTTATTAAGTTAAGTGAACTCCGATATGCGGCGCTTTTCGGTGTTGACAACAATATGCTTTGTTTGCGACTAGAGTAGATAAGAGCCAGCACTAAAATATCACCACAATCGTTCGGTCCGCCATCATCACTTTGTTATGCGAGCCGAAGTCAGAAGAATGTGAAGCCTTATCGGTCAATATGAGCGCTCCGTTCGGTCGATTGTTCCATAGTTTGGATTTCCCAATGCGGCTACCAGATGGCCTCCCCAGAAATGCTGGCCGTCACACTCTGTGGGGAATTAGATATTATCAGTATCGCCCGGTTGTAGTTCCACATGAATGGATAGATCATCACACCAATCAATGAGTATCACTATTCTGTTGTCGGTTGCTTGGATGCGTGCGTGAATTAGATTTTGCCGGAATTGGCTATTATGTGGTTGAGTTTTGAACACATTTTTGGCCTCGTTTCGAAACACTAATCCCGGCAACAATCTGCAGTTTGATCGATAACAGCGTACCTACGTCTAAACTTAAGCTTCCCATCGATTGGTTTCATTTTCAATGTATACTGATGCGAAATTCTCAGTGCTGGTAAGGTGCAAATTGCCAATTCGCACGTAACAAACCAGTTGTACTGCAGTTTAATTGGTTTCCATGACCAAACCATTTTCAATTTTAATGAGAATACGGTAGCAGGGTTTGTTCGACTCTTCGATTTTCGTTTGCAAAATGTGAAAATGTGGGGATTTGAGATTGTTCCAGAGTGTATTAACACTCTTGAAACTTACTGTCATTTGCATAACTTTTGTTTGTGTTATACAGACCCCTTTCGATTTTGGCACGTTTCCTTTTTGGCACGGCTCAATTTTGGCACAGTTCGAATTTGGCACTTGTGCCAAAAATGAACAGTTTTTTTATTCATATTTTTTTAGTTTTCTCAATTTTCCTTTAACCAATTTAAGTTCAATAACCGCCAAAAGACAAAGTATTATGGTCCCTAATGTTGCCAAGGAGGATGGCCGGAATCGGTCAACTGGTTCCGGATACATGGCCGCAACATGTTCCGGTAATATAGTGACCATGACCAATACAATTATTACCATACCTACCATATGTACCATGCCTCTAATTACTTTGGTGGCCATAATAAATGTCTAGGTCGCCATTGGTCACTTGTGGACCTATTCCGGTTGTGTTCCAAATACTTCCGGATTATTGTACCAAAACCCACCAAGCGACACCTATAACGACTTAGAATCCAAAAACTAACCCATTGGTGGCCATCCCTAGAGTCTAAGGCATCATAGCACACAGAAAAAGTAAAAAACTATGGTGAAAAAAACCGTACGTTTTTGCAATGGTTCGATTTTGGCAACATGAAAAATGGTTACCAAAATCGAACGGGGCCTGTACCTTGTTATTTACATTCAACCGTCAAAGCAAGTGCGAAAAAAAAATTCCACTAGTTTATCTAAAAATAATCAATACATCAGGAAATTTTGCTGCAAAATTTTCTACTACACTTTTTGGGCAATCGAATAGTATATTTTAAATATATTACCACCGAATCAATAGCTAAAAACTGCCATGTGAATATACTTCTTAGCGTTGGAATAAAAGCAAGAGAAAAATGTAGAAATAATGAATTAAAAAGCTAAATATTCGAATGCGCTGAAAACGATGATCCTTCGGGCCAAAGTTTTCTTAAAATGTAAAACTTTACTGGCTGTTCTAAGTAAACTAAATAACACCGAGAAGAAAAAAAATACCTTTGATCAAAAACTGTATGCATTTTTTTCTGTTGGGGGGAGGTGTGGGGTAATAATAAAATTTATAACGGTTTCAATAAATAACAAAATATTTTATTTTCGAAAACGGTAGATCTTCCTCAATTTCAAGCTTTACATCTTATATAATATATATTGATCTATTTTTAGAGAAATATTTGGAAGCGTATGCGTCTAAGTAAAGGGTGATTTTTTTTTGCTTTTTGGTTTTTCGTGTATTCAGATTTGACAGTTCACGCGGGAATTCTGACAGCTGTCAAAGTCTAATGTACTCAGTTTGGTTCGCCATTTCACCATGAACAGACTAACGCCTGAACAACGCACACAAATAATCGAATTTTATTACCAAAATTCGTCCTCTGTGAAAAATGTTTTTCGCGCATTACGACCATTTTATGGTCGTCATAATCGACCTACTGAGCAAGCTATTGTGACGAAATTTCAAACCAGTTTTTCTCTGTTGGTGACACGTACACATAGAGTGCGTACAGAGGAAAATATTGCTGCCGTATCAGCCAGTGTAGTGGAAGACCGTGAAATGTCAATTCGACGCCGTTCGCAGCAATTGGGCTTGCGTTATTCATTTTTTTTTTTGCCGGAAATGGAAGAGCTGGGTCTTGTTGACATATGGTTTCAGCAAGACGGAGCAACGTGCCACACATCGCGCGAATCAATGGACATATTGCGGAATGAGTTCGGTGAGCAAATCATCCCACGAAATGGACCGGTGAATTGGCCGCCTAAAAAACACCGCTAGATAATTTTTTGTGGGGCTACATTAAGTCTCTCGTCTGTGCGGATAAGCCAACAATAATTCCAGCCTTGGAAGACAACATTACACGCGTTATTCGCGAGATAACAGCCGAAATGCTCGAAAAAGTGACCCAACATTGGACTTTTCGTATGGACCATTTAAAAGGTAGCCGTGGCCAACATTTGAATGAAATTATCTTTAAAAAGTAAATGTCATAAACCAATTTATCGGCTCAAATTAGGATTTCATACAGTTTTGTAATTTTTATGCGTTTTTTTTTTAAAGAAAAACCAAATTCTTAAAAAATCGCCCTTTATATAAATGCATGACGTCTTTAGTTTTTTTTTATAATTTATACCTTTTGCAAAAACATGTTTCTCTGACACGAGAAGGTGGAGTCACGCAGATAATGGAATGGCAAACAGACGAATACACTTTTCATATTATGTCGGCCTCCAAAATTGTAAATTTCAAAGAAAATCTGGCTTTCTGCTGCTGAACATATCTAGCCTTTCAACGTCCGGTTGCTCTTAGTTCGTCGAAGATAGCTTTCAGTTTTTATGTATTTTTGAAATTTAAAGGTTTTCGAAATTGAGTTTTGTATTCATGCACTAGACCTATTTCAAGCAAACTTGGCTAAAGAGCTGGCAACATCTTCTCAGAGTGCATTGAAACATTGTCAGGTTCGGGTCGGGTTCGAGTTTCAATGATATAATATTTTCGGGTTCGGGTCGGGTTCGGGTTTGAACGAGTAAAAAAGTTTCGGGTTCGGGTCGGGTTCGGGTTTTGACCGAAAAAAAAATCGGGTTCGGGTCGGGTACGGGTTTGAAAAACATCAAACCCGACCATCTCTAGTGTGTAGGCCCTACCAAACCAAGCAACTTTGCGTACTTTTTATAAAAGAATCATTTGGACTAACATATGAAAAGGTCTAAAGGTTTTTATAAATCGATGTATCTGAATCATAACGAGAGATAGAAAAAAGTTTTCAATAAGTGGTTCCTCATCAGATAGTGTGGGGTTTACGCATCGAACGTGTGCAGAAAAGGTTTCTGCGATTTGTAACTGACTGCACAAAAACGCTATCCATGCTTATTTTCCAGGCTTCACAGCGAACCCTTCGCTCTACCGAATTGCTGCAACGAAACTATCATCTTACTACATTTGGATGGAACGAACCAATGACTGCCTGTATTAGTACCTTCTCTGTTGTAGAATACTTGTTTGAACTTGAAAAATCATCATTTATATTCAAAAGACTTGAAAAATCATCATTTATAATTCAAAAAGACTAAATAGGGTAATCGCTCCATTATTCATCTCAACAGCTAGGTGCACCTATATTCATCTTATTTCTCTCATTTGTCCAATTTACCGTAAAATTTCTACAGATTTTTTTAAGTAAATCCGTTTTGCTTCTCGATTTTGTCAAGTGGTTGAAAGTTTTACGTTGAAAATATGGTAAAAGTTGACGATAAATTGATCAAAAAGGTGTGATGAGATGAATATAGCCTATATTATATAGGTACTGAGAAGAATTTAGGAGCGATTACCCTAATACCTCACTTTTACGATTTTTACCGCACAATATTTAATCAGACAATTGTCAGTTAAATTACATTGAATAAATAAATAAATAAATAATACATTATGAAATATATTCCACGCTTTACGAAAACAAATTTTTATGAGTAAAAGAGCCCATTGATGAACAAACAACAACAAAGTATAGCTACTAGAATGTTGTTTTCAAGGAATTAAAAACTCTAGTCAGCTCGTTTAAATTTTAATCTAATGATTTTATCAAACTCAACGCTCACTTAACGCTGCCTATGAAGCTGGAAATAAGCCCAACATAAATTTCTTTAAAAATCTGTGTTGTCTTGCGTTTTGGTATGTTTAAAAACCAGTGGTGGGCACCGCTAACAGAAAATTTAGCGACGCTAATCGTTAAGTCGCTAACCGGAAAATTTAGCTCGATAATCGCTAAACGCTAAACGCTAAACCCACATTAGCGGAACTTTCGCTAATCGCTAATCGCTAACTTTTTAATATGTAAATAGTCATATCGCTATATTTATTGCTCATGTTTTGTAAGATTTGGACCACTTTGATCTGTTTTGGTTAAACAAACGAAAACAATTACTTTTTAAAGCTATTTACAGTAAGAGGTTCACGAAACGGTATTCATATTTGATTTTGTAAAAAAAAGAATAACAAAAGTTATTTAGCTTGCATTGAAAATAGATACTCTTAGGAATGTTTTCATGAAAATTCAATCATTATCTGAATCGAAAAAATAGAACCAAAGTTCTCATAATTTCAAGCGCATTGCAATTCATCAAAGTTCTTGGTGTGCCAAAAACTCAATCTAGACCTTGTGCTTGTTCTCCAAAATGCTCCTGTGGCTTGTACGATAACTGGAACTCCATTCTAGGGTAGAAAAAACTGACAAAAGTAACTTTCGCAGTAAAGTATGTTCATCTTTCGAAGCAATTTACGTACGCCATCAGCAATTCACAGTTTTTCTAAATATTTCTATTGTCGCTTCTCCACAAAATTTAGCGAATTAGCGATTAGCGTTTCGAAGGCCAATATTTTAGCGACGCTAACAGTTTCGCTAACCACCTCAAAAATTAGCGAAATCGCTAAATCGCTAACTGAATTTTAGCGTCGCTAATTAGCGAATTAGCGGAATGGTGCCCAGTACTGTTAAAAACACGTTTGGTAAGCTCGCGTCAGCAGGTTAAGCTTGTTAATCCTCACATAAGCATATTTTTTAGTTTTTTCTGTACTACACTGAGATCGTTTTTCACACGATTTTCCTTTATTATAACAAAATTCTAAAATAGATGTTATAAAATCGATCGATTGCCGCTCCTTAATGTAACCAGGAATTTCAGTTTTAACGTTGGACTAACGTCTATGTCGAAGTTAGGCGCCTGAATTTGATAATCTAGCAAGTCAGCCAGGGAAAAGTGGTCAGGTTTTGAGCGCTTATATATCAGTCTTTTCTTTTAAGAGTATCGAGGTTTTGGTATCAACCAATCAGAAATTCTTTTGCGGTTAAATTTATGTGACAAGAACAACCTATTGTTTGAGATACACTATTGAAAAACTGGTAAATAACATCGATTGTCTAGATTTTACCGAGCAACCAATCACTACTTCTCTTTCCGAGTACAGCCGACATCTAACGGATACAACCGATCTGACTTTGTAAACGATTTGTTGTTGTTGTTTTACTTTCCTTGCCATTCCCTATTCTTCTGAATTGCTGTTATTCTCTTTCCGAATAACTGACGAAACCTTGATATAAATACTACAAGGTATACTATACAGGTTGTATGAAATGGTGACGTAGGACTAAATGTATATATTATATGCTGCTATAAACTATCCATAGGCAACACTACCGTTTAAATTTGATGTTCGTTATTGTAAAACTAACGATGCATGAATACATGAAAATTTTACACTAGTAGTAGTTGCTAGTAGTTGTACACTAGTAGAATTTTCTAATAACTCTTATCTTCAAGCATCTAATAGTTCTGAAAAGAACCAATTCCATAATCTTCAGTATGAAATTCGTGCTACAGAACGCTGATGATCGCACCATCGATAGCATTGAATATAGCTTGACCGCGCATAATAAAGTTTGCTCTTCGCTGTGCCCTCCAGTAGCTTTGGCAGCTAAATATTCTGCAGCGTACGATGGTAACTGTTGCTGCCGTATGCAAAATAAAAGTAACATGTTCCGCAGTGCCTGGGAGATGATTCGTATGCAGCTCTCGTTTCTCAATGTCGCGTACCTCTAACAGCTGTACTCCACTCGTCATTGTGTGACAAACTAGACTGAAGCTGAATATTTTACACGTAGTCTTTTGTATCGAGTTCAGCGTAGATTTCTGCCATTTGACTGATAACGGTGTTCAAGTGGGCACAAAAAAAAACAATTAAACCGTAAAATCACTCAATTTAGCAGTGAAAATGCTTGAAATGAGGGTTATATATTGCTGTGATTAACTATTCATAGGCAACACTACCGTTTATCTTTAGTGCACCCTGGTCGTAAAATAATTATTGAGAAATAGATGAACATTTCACACTGGTATTAGTTGCGAAAATTCTCATAACTCTTATCTTCAAGCATTTATAGTTCTAAAAAGAACCGATTGCATAATCTTAAGCTCGAAATGCGTGCTACAGAATGCTGGTGATCGCACCACCACCGGTAGCATTGAATATTTTGCTTGACCGCGCATAATAAAGTTTGCTCTCCGCTGTGCCCTCCAGTAGCTGTACCAGCAAAATATTCTGCAGCGTACGATGGTAACTGTTGCTGCCGTATGCAAAATAAAGGTAACATGCTCCGCAGTGCCTGGAAGTTGACTCGTATGCAGCTCTCGTTTCTCAATGTCTCGTATCTCTAACAGCTATACTCCACTCGCTATTGTGTGACAAACTAGACTGGAAACGAATTTTCTACACGCAGTCTTTTGTATCTAGTTCAGCGTAGATTTTTGCCATGAAGGCGTGGCCACGCAGTTTCGAGAAAGACAAACGAAACAAAACACTTTGTTGAGTCAAAATATGTAGGCAGTGGAATTTACTCCGTCCATGTTATTGTTATCCGTACTCGGGAAGCAAGCCAATAGCGAGGGAAATGTATGGGAAAGCTTTACCTTGGAACTTTTCACATTTTTTCACCACTAAGCAGTAAAGCAACAATGTTAAACATTATATCAAACAATTGTCACGCATTTTATCTATCCACCGACATATAAAAGACTATGATGCATTAAGTCGTTCGCTTGATATAATCGTTTGAAATCTGACGCAAAATTTGCCATTTTCATTTTCAATTTCACAAAATGTAATCTAGTATAGGAAACAAAGACGTAGTCCTACGTCAAAAGTACCATTCAAACATTTCAAGCCATCATTTTCATTCCAAAACTATACCGGTATCATACGCACGCCATCGAATTAAATTTCTCTTTTATTCGTTAGCCGGCAAAGGGGACGGTTCTTTTTGAAGCAACAGAAAGCTGGTGGTGGCGAATATTGGTCGCTGTTGAAAACGCATGCCATCGAATTGGAGTTCTCATTTGTTTATTGACCGGCAAAGCGGGCGGCTCTTTCTCAAGCAGCAGAAAACGTTTGGTGGCAAATATTAGTCGCTTATAAAAGCGCACGCCATCGATTCAAATTTCTCATTCGTTCGTATGGATGGATTGCTATAGTACGTGTAGTACGTGTAGCTATAGTGGGTGTTTATCGAAGATTTAGTATTGTCTCGTTTAATCATTAACACTTCATTTAATGTATAGAAACTCCAAAACGAACACGGTTGAATATATCGTCTTTACAGCAGTGATTTAAACTTCTTCGGCCAGTATTTATTCATCGAGGGAAAATTACTGCCGATGAATGATCAACCCTTATTTGTAAGAAATTTCATTTAGTTCAAAATAGGTTCTTTTAAGTACCGTAAATTATCGGTGAAAGGAGTATCATAAATTATCGGTAAAGTTTTCTCAATGAGAATACATTTAATTTTCGTTTTTGTTTCTCGGTGCGCGGTTTTGTTTTAGTTTCTCGCACACAGAGAAAAAAAAACAAACTTATCTCTATCGTGCAAATTAACAAAACATTAAGAAATGCTCTAAATCATAATTAAAAAAGTAATATATTTAGTAAAGCGGGTAATGTAAGTAGTTTGCGAGAATGCGAAAATGAACGGGAATAGAAGGTGTGACTTTAGGCTTAAAAAAAATTTTCCCTCGTCCAGACGGGACTCGAACCCACAAACTCCGTTGTCTCCGGCAAGGTGTTTAAACTACTGGGAGAGGTATAACTAGTTCTAAACCGAACAAATATAAAATTAAACTTCCTCCAATGTGTAACAATTAAAAAAGGAAGATTCCTTAAGTTACATAACTAGATAAACATTTCAAAAGGTCCTATCTGCTTTCATCGTTTTTCCGGAGCGCCTTTTCATTTTGGTAATGGTTCAGCTTCAGTTACTCTCCCAAGCGTGGTTTTCATTTAGGAGGCTAGAGTGATCCCTTCGCTATCAACTTGTGCAAATAACGTGTCATAAAAGGTGTTTAATAAGATGTGGTCATTGAATTAAAAGTGATCGATCAAAAAATCGATCAAAGCAGATAGGACCTTTTGAAATGTTTGTCTAGATAAATCATAAATAAATAAATAAATAATATAATTAAATAATTAAATAAACCAAAGTCGAATCACCCTCTACTATTGTGTTCCCGTATCTCAGCAGTTTATTGGGAGTTTATTTATGTAACTGAGAGAGTGGTCTCTTCACGCACACTGTGTATAACGACTTATCATATCTACAGCGACGGAAGCGATGAGACACTTCGGTTGGTGGCCAGACCCCAAACGCGTATCATGGAAGAGCTCCGTTGTGCTAAATTTACTTTACGAACTAATTTCATTTTTGTCATATGACTTACATCTTAAGTTTAGTTTAGTGTGCAGTTCATCGTGGCGTGCTGAGATACGGGAACACAATAGTAAAGGGTGATTAGACTTTGGTTTAGGGCAAGTTATATCTTTCCCAGTAGTTTAATTGGCTAAAACACCTTGCCGGAGACAACGGAGGTTGCGGGTTCGAGTCCCGTCTGGACGAGGGAAAAATTTTTCTAAGCCTAAAGTCACACCTTCTATTCCCGTTCATTTTCGCATTCTCGCAAACTACATACATTGCCCGCTTTACTAAACTTAAAATGTAAGTCACATGACAAAAATGAAATTAGTTCGTAAAGTAAGTAATATATTTTCCTGTCACTCGCCAAAACCTTGATAACAAATTCGCAAAAGCGTGTAATAGAGTTCTTGCTTTTTTAAGTTATTGACGTAATAAACGTAATTTCTTGAAATACATAAAGTTACATGCTGGGCTGGAGCAAACCTAGCATGAGTTTGATCGGTTTAATGTCAAAAAATTTCCAATTTTAGAATTTCCGCTCGTCTCCAATGTCAGATAGTCTTTATTAGTTTGCTTTTTGCTAAGATAGGAAAATTTTACCCAATTCGCTAAATTAAATGATTGTCTTGGTAGTGCAGCTACGAAGAAAGGTGACAGCGCTTATATAAAAGATCCGTTCTTTTAGTATATATTATTATTTATAACACTTCAACGTCTCCGCATTTAGAAATGCACTGTATGATAAAATTTGAGAGAATACTAAAGCTACAATTCTGCTACTATTTGTTTTAATGAAATATAAAAATATTGTAGTCCAACGTCATGCGGTCGTGTCTTGGATACTACCCTCCTGCTTTTTTGTGAGTAAAAAAGGTTATGTATATTGTGTTCTATTGTACTGTTAATACCGGTAGCTTTCAACACAAACCGGTAAAATGTTTAACTACCTCTTGAAAATTTATCCGTAAAACTAATTGAAATGTTTGTTTTTTTTTCTTTATAAATAATGTGAAATTTATTTTTTCATGCAATTCCGTTCTATTGTTAGATGAGTTTTACTGCATTCTGCAACGGCTAATTCCATTAAGTATCACTTCGAATACATAGCATAAATAGATAAATCACGTTTATTATTGAAGTGATAGCAGTGCAAAAAAACGTATTTAGTGTGATTCATGTCTCTGCTTTTAAAGGATAAATTATGATTATTTAATTACACGTTCGTCGAAAAACGAATCCATTTTCCGATTACCCCATGCACGCGGGAGACGCAAAATTTTTGCCTTTAAATTCGTTGAAATAAGCTATTGTAATTGACGATAAAAGCATTCCTCCGCTGAATGCGCCAAAAGCGGTGTCTGTGGAAAATTGAATTCCTTTTATAAAAGAGCCGTTTACCAATGCCGCGGGAGGCAATCTTCACACAGCCATCAGCCAAAAGCTTGCCAACAATAGAATTCCTCCCGCTAAGGAAAGCAATACTTAACGTAAAGATATGAAAAACACACATCCACCGCACAAAGTGGAATTTTCTCTCTTTTTTTCTCGCTGTTCGACTTCTAGTAGCAGAAGCAGCAGCAGACATCGGAATCGACGTTCCTACGACAACAGCGCGTTAGCGGCAGCGATAAAATTCGACGAGGAGGAATTAAATTGCAAATAAAAATACAAAGAAACCGCCCAGCAAATATTTGCCGTAGCGACATTTATTGGAAAACTCATCGCTGTTAGAGCGCATTTGCCAAAGATAAATGACACACGCACGCATTCCCACACATATACGTAAGGATATATTCTGCTCGTTTCGAAACGTTTTCAGCCATTCATGGAAATCAACCAATAGCCACTGTGTTCATGTATTTAAGCTGGCAAGAAAGGGCGGGGAAAAGCAATGAAAATATTTATGAGAAATTAAATATTTAATATCTGCTAGCAGCAGACATTTTGTTCAATTTCATCGCGCTGCGGGCAGGACAGTAACGGTTGCAGTTACAAATGCGTCAGAAATTTTCGCCCAAACGGATACATTGTTCAATAGTTTTCCATTGGAACCGAAAATCGCTCGACGAAATTATATGCAACAATAGCTTTGATAGATTCACTCACCGGAATAAGGTTGTTACGTTGATTAAAACCGGTGAAGAATCAAGCTTGGTGGTGGGCTTACCTGAGGAGAGAAAACAACGGAAGCATTGCCTAAATAGATTGTAATATTATGGTCGGTAGAGCGCGAAATTCACAACGAGGATGATATTCTAAAACACAAACAACTGCCTGTGTGGAAGCTAGCTGTCTAGGAAGTTCTACGCAGAGAAGAAACTAGTACGATAGGAGTTATCTTTAAAGCACTGCTTGAAACAACTACATTACATTGGATTTATAGGGTAAAGAACATATTCTAAGCAGCTTTAAGAACCGCCTGTGTATTCAGACGAAATACTTGAAATGTGTTGGGTGAAACTCAAACAGTAGTATATCAATCTGTTCTCTATCGTTTTCTCTGTCAAAACTTGTTTTCCGATTGTAAAACTAAGTTAGCAAACTTTAACAATCATCAATCAAAGTTACCAATCGAGGGACACTATTCCAATCACCCCGAACCTATTTTAAGCAGTTTCCATCTGTTTTGCAGGCGTTTTTTTAAAGCACCCGAAGTAGCTCCTGAATGGCTGCAATATAGGTCGATTTGTTTCAATTTCAATTGTTCACAGATTTCTTTGTGATCAATGGTATTTCTTATATTCGTAAAGCCTGTATCAGACTAACCGTTGCAGCGGTCAACCGCTACCGTTCCGTTCTTTTCCGACCAATCAGAACACAGCGGTCGACCGTCGCTTGTTGTTGTTGCAAAAAATAGAATCTTTTCTATTTTTGCCGCCGACCGTTCTAAACGGTTGCCGGCTGCTGTCATTGACATGGCGAAGGCAAACGAATCTCTTCACACCTACACAAGATCACATTTAGAGACTTGACAAATGAAAATGTGTGCTTCTCTTTTTGGCACACACGACAGCCAGTCAAAACATTGATAGCACCGGCGACGCTGGTTGGCGATGTCAATTTTCGACCAACGCACACTGGCAAAAATAAATCCAAATTCCCACTATTTAAAAGCCGCTGGGCTGGATACCTTAAATATAGCATTTCATATGTAAAATTGGCCAATAAATCGATAGGTGATATTTTCATTCTGTGCAGGGCATGGGAAAGGGTCTATATTTCCAAAAATACGCAAAAATAGGGTGAAAAGAGGCGAGAAAGACCATTTTCCGTGCCCTGTCCAAAATGAAACCATCGCCAACAATTTGTTGACCAATTTTACATGAGAAATGCTATATTTAAGGTATCCAGCCCAGCGGCTTTTAGTTAGTAAGAATTTGGATTTATTTTTGCCAGTGTGCGTTGGTCGAAAATTGACATCGCCAACCAGCGTTGCCGGTGCTATCAATGTTTTGACTGGCTGTCGTGTGTGCCAAAAAGAGAAGCGTACATTTTCATTTGTCAAGTCTCTAAATGTGATCTTGTGTAGGTGTGAAGAGATTCGTTTGCCTTCGCCATGTCAATGACAGCAGCCGGCAACCGTTTAGAACGGTCGGCGGCAAAAATAGAAAAGATTCTATTTTTTGCAACAACAACAAGCGACGGTCGACCGCTGTGTTCTGATTGGTCGAAAAAGAACGGAACGGTAGCGGTTAACCGCTGCAACGGTTAGTCTGATACAGGCTTAAGACAGCTAGACAATCAAAGTTTTCGTTTCCATCATTGAAATTGTCGATATTGATCAAAATGCAGGAGTTTGAGGCCTGTTTTCTTCGACTGATTAAAATAGGCACTACTGCTTAAGCCGTTCCCTACCCTACATAGGGCTAGGATGTAAGGAATGCATCTGAAATTTGTATCTCGATTAGCTGGATTTTTCTTCATAATCAAAATGAGATCAAAAATACCTCAAATAAAACAAAACTTATTACAAAACATATCTATTGAATATTGTGCAACTGGATTGCCATGAAACTAATCCACATGATTCCAAAACATAAAAAGCAAACGAACTAACGCATTAGTAGTTGTTGTTTACATTACCAGATTCTACTCCAATTTCATTTAATTGCTCTCTTGTCCCATACGACAGTATAGTTTATTTTCAACTAGAGTTTATATAAAGCAGCCATGCACCATGAAGTGGTTTGCACTCGATACTGAACTCGAACCTTGACTCGACATTTAGCATAAATTGAGCACGAAGTCATTGCCAAAAATTCAACCCAAACCCAAATGCATGCATAGCGTAACCCGATCAAACGATTATAACAAACGGGTATCACAAATATATCTGAACTTGATAGGAATAACAAAGCCTGCAATATTCTTGATATGCTAGAATGATAAGAATGATAAAATGTACAGAATTATATCAAATTCTGTTATCATACACATAAATGTCCAAAAGTGTGTTTTTCCAAAGCATATTTATAACAGAATTTGTTATTTAATTGGAAAAATAGTGTACATTCTAACTAATTCTGATCTTTTTCTGCCAAAAACCTTACAAAACTTGCTATAATTTGTAATAATCAGTAAGTAATTTTGATAGAAATTTTGATATTTTAACTATTAACGAGACCAAGTTTAGAACACAAGTTGATGCAAAGAGTGCGTAACAATATATCAAGATTTGTTATAATCCTGATATTTTTGACTGATCGGGAACCGAACAAAAAATAGCCCGTCAGCTTGGCAGTGATTCACAGCACGGAAGCCCCGTTGAATGCAATAGCAAAATTCATCCGCAAAAAAAATACTCGCCATATAGATTTAGCGACCCACTAATCACACCATATGCACCACTAGTTGTTATTTTTCCAGCGAATTCGCCGTTCGAACGAAGAAGTGAACTAATCGCTCGCCAGTGACATCATTCCAATCTGTCTGTCCACTTGTGAACGAAAGAGGCGAAGAAAAACTAACCTAATTGGTTCGTCATCATCGAAATACAGAGTGGGCGCTCGTTGGTCGGTAGAAAAATGCTCCCGTTGTGCACGAAAAAATAAGGCGAACCACAGGAAAACTCTCATTATTGTCTCGGTAGCTGGACTCAACCAAGGGAAACCAGTTTTTCACGCACACACACGCGAACCAAACTAGCAGCAGCAGTTCGTGTTATGCGAGCGTCTCCTTGAAGTCTGCTGCCACAAATAGAACCGCTGGGATTGGGTCACTAAATTAAAATGGAAGCTGTCCAACAAGCCAGCCGAACCGAGCAGACCATCAGCTCCCCGGAGCCACATTAAAAGGAAAAAATAAATTAAGCGACCTGCATATCTGCGATATTTGGAAAAACTTTCCGCACCAGCCAAGGTTGTTTGCTAGCGATTAAGGATGATTTACATACCAAACTTTTGGTGTGAACTTCTAGCCTTCATAGTGCGCCGATGCATATCAGTTGAATTTCAAGGACTGCAAAAACAGGACAGCACTCTACTGACACTAAAAATCCTTACGACATTGCTGCTCCGTAAAATATTACGGTCGGATTGATAACGCCAAACAGCCAGCCAGCCAGACCAAGTCCGCTACCGAAGCGATGGAAATACGCGCTAAAAATAAATAGGGTACTAGCATATAGATAGAGCACTGTCAGGTAGAAGAACACTCTCGTAGGAGAGACACATGGAACAAGTTGAACCTTCACAGGATTGTTTATCATAGTCGGGATGTGGTACCCGTACATTCTATCATGGAGAGTAAAAGCGTTCGATAATATATGAAGCTTTGACAGTGCCCAGCAATACAGATATTTTAAGGCAGCACAGCTATAAAAATAACATTATGTTTCAGATTTTTTTCATGGACTCTCAAATTCGAAAACAAATTCGGAAATTCGCATAACGCCCATTTTTTATTTGCTACCAGCCAGGGTCGTGCGCAAGGGGGCAGATTTTTGAGCATAAGGTAATTAGATTTTATGTACAAGCCAATATCATGAAATGTGGCTATTGAAAGACTTTCTGTCGAAATTTTATTAATTAATTATGCTAAAATAAAAAAAATAATAATACGAGTGTGCCACAGTGCTAAATAGCGAAACCATCTCATCTCATCACCTATAAATCTCATCGTTCCTATTTGTCCAATTGACCGTCAAATATTACTATTTTTCTAAAGCAAAAGAAAGTTCATTTTACCTCTCGATTTACTAGAGTGATCGGAAGTTTTACTCTGGAAAAAATAGTTGAATTTGAAGGTAAGTTGGACAAATAAGAGCGATAAGATAAAAAGCTTTTCAGTAAAAATATGGAGTTGTTTAAATGGTGTTAAAAAATAATTAAGAGAGACAATTGAGTTTGATAAATTTTTCATGCAAGGTAATTATCTTAGCTTGCTTGCAAATAAAATCTGCGCCCTTGTGAGCGGCCTTCCGTTAATTAACCGAAACATTCGCAATGGCGAACGAAAACATGCGTGTAGACGTGTTTTTAACTTCTTTCTCCGTTTTATTTATCAATTCCTCCTCAGTTTCCACGACAAAATTGTTGGAGTATATCTTACGCTTCAGGTTTGCCCAGAAATCCTCGATGGGACGCAACCTGGGGGCGTTGGGCCGATTCGCTAACTTAGGTACCACTTCCATATTCAGCCGCTCCATCTCCTCCAACGATTGCTTCGAGTAATGGGCCGACGCCAGATCCGACCAAAACACCGCGTTTTCGGCTTTATGGTTTTTCTTGATGATCGACGCAACTTCCAACAGGCACGTCGTACTATAAACTTCCTTGTCACGGTCAGTCCGAAGCAAAAGAAGAGCGGCTTTGACATCCCCTTGTCGCTGATTGTCAGCCACAGCAGCTCCTTCTCGAAATGAACTTTAGCTCGGAGCTCACTTCCATCGTGGGGAAAGTAAAATATGAAGCGCCCTGCCAGTCGTTGCACTCCAGGGTAAGAAAGGTCATGTCGTCCATCACCATCGCCACGTCGCGATTCGCCGGGAAAATCGACTTGACCATCCTAATCAGGCGCTGCGGCTACGTCATTGCTTGCAGCTCCGAGACCAGTGGACGGGCCTACTGCTTCCTGCAATGTATGTCCATATTCACCAGGTACTTTTTCACTGTTTGTAGCGATATACCCTCCCAGTTGGTCTCAAGGTACGATGCTGGCCTAACAAGCCAGTCGTTGTAGGTTAGATTCTCGGCTCGGGAGAGACTGTTAGTGTCAGTAGGATCGTAGTGCTAGCCCCGCAATTGTCCTGTACACTTAACAGTTGGCTACGAAGTCTATGTATAATAAACAGAAGGTCGAGTTCCGAATCGGAATGTAGCACCAAGGCTTTGCTTTAGCACTTCTCCCTCGGTCTTCCTCTTCAGCATACTTTGGAGCTTCTTGTCAGGGTCGTCGGCCGTACGGAACCGGGCTTTCTTTCGATGCTTTGAATGTTGTCCAATATTGCCAAGATGATGTAGATGCCGAAACGGGCGTATCTGGCATTCACAGAGTACCGCACGATATCCGTTTTCTACTCGGCGAAGTAGCGTTCTTTGAACGCGCACACTTCTGAACGGAGTAGCTTCACTGTTTCTGCCATCAGGGTTGGAGTTCGACTGATAGAGCTATCAATTTTTTTCTGCTGACTAATGGGTTACTATGATTGATGCTGCATGGCTAGTTCCGTCAGTGCGTGTGAAGGTAAACACATGAAAAATCGGCAATTTTTGTCCATTTTTTTCCGTAAACGTTGTACGTGTTGAGATGAACGGTTCCTTTATGCATCTAAAACTATTGAAATCCATTAGAACGTCCAAATGTTGTGCCAAGCACTTAACTTGCTCTTAACTTGCGACCCGCTTATTAACGGACCGGCGCCAACGGCTTCACTACTTCATACGATGGAAAGCGTGATCCCACAGATTTTTCGCCTCAGAAAATCTCCCGGTGTCGGCTAGGATTGAATCTAGACCAATTGGGTTGGTTGTGAGTAGATCACGCCACCCCACAACCATCGACACCTACGTTGGCGTTGGGATTCGAACCCAGGCGTTGAGCGTGGTTGGTGGAGACGTTACCAACTACGCTAGGCCCCTACCCTTAACGAAAATTTTATGTGGATTAGCGTTTGCAATATTCCCGGCATTTGATTCTCCGGGATACGTGAATGAAAAATTTCATCTTTCGGGAATTCCTGGAACCCGAGTTCGTGAAATATTTGTGAACAAAATTAAAATTTGTAGCGAATTTTACACGATGACAAAAAAGTCCGGTCACACTTTTTTGGGGTCGCCTGTAGCCTACACGTTGCATCTCTCTGGTGCCATCTATATGTCAAATGAAAGAGTTAACTTTGCTGCCCAAAGTGGCAGAGTTTCGTTTTTGTGCAGTTTGTTTACATTGAGATGTGAGCCATGGCAGAGTTAAGAGCAGCTGTTATCGCTGAATATGTGAAAGGGTACAAGCCCGGACACATATTCAAACACCTAAAACCGCACGGAATCAACCGGAAATTCATGTACCGGACCATAAATCGGTACCTAGAGACCGGAGGCACCGAGGACAAAGCATGATCTGGACGACCAAGGTCTGTGAGAACTTCAAGGCTGAAAAAGATTATACGAGACCGGATTCGCCGGAATCCCGCCCAATCTGTACGGAAGCTGGCCAGGAACCTTAAAATGAACCGAGAATCAATCCGCCTGCTTCTGCGCAAGGATTTAAAACTTACACCGTACAAAAAACAGGTGGTTCATGGGGTTACCATAGCTACAATAGACAAGAGGTACGAACGGTCGCGGGAGTTGCTCGGTTGGCGCGCAGATGACGAGATTATTTTTTCGGACGAGAAGCTGTTCGTTTTGGAGCAAACAGTCAATCGCCAAAATGATCGAGTTTGAAGTGTGAGCCTCCTGCAAGCTCCTGCGGACAAGCCGAACGTTTCCCGGTTCCAGAATAAGACGTCAGTGATGGTTTGGGGAGCCATTTGCAAGAGAGGTAAACTGCCTCTTATTTTTATCAATAAAGGGGTCAAAATCAACGCAGAGTACTACCTGAACACGGTTTTGAATAAAAATGTTCTGCCTCAAGCTGAACTATTGTTTGAAGACGATTACTACTGCTTCCAGCAAAATGGCGCCCCATCCCACACCGCAAAGGTTGTTCAGACGTGGTGTGAGGAAAACTTGACCGATTTCATTTCGAAGAATTAATGGCCTCCGTCGTCTCCGGATCTGAATCCACTGGATTATTTCGTGTGGGGATACATGATGTCGAAGCTGAACGACTATAAAATAACGAATTTGGAGCAATTCAGCGAGTTATCACGAAAATCTGGGACGAGATGCCGATGGAGCACGTGCGCGCCGCTTGCGACGACTTTCCGAGACGTCTGAAGCTGGTTCAATCAGAGAAAGGTGGTGTAATTCCGAGATATCGTTTGTAAAGTTTCTTTATGAGTTACTGAACAAAGCTATGAAAGCCAGATTTAGATTTTCTTCTTATTCTTTGAAATATTGAGATTTTACTGTGTAACCGGACTTTTTTGTCACCCTGTATGTATAAAAGCATAGCAAAACACCAACATGACGTTCTCTTGTATTATCAATTTCATGGCAAATATCTGCAGTAAATACATTTTGTTTATGACTTGTGTAAAATTTCAGCTCAACCGGACATGATTTTGGGGTGCATTCAAGCGTTCTGATTTTTTGATCCCCAAAAAAGGACCATCCTTATGAAAAATCGAGTTTAAGACACCTAATAAACATTACAATGATTTACATGTGCTTTGGTCTAGAGATGAAGGATAATTCCGGTTAATTTAAATCGTCGAAAAAAAGTTCTAAAAGCCATTCAACAATAATTGAAAGACGCTGACTGGAAAATGATAGTAGGCATGTGATGTATTTCATTTTCGTTTCTCGTTCTTTTCGCAATCGTGCAGTCTGAATGGTCAAGCTCATTCCGTGGTTGTTTTCAGCGTTGTATTGAATTATTTGGTATGGACAGTGAAGCTGCCATGGGTTTAACAAATACAATAGGATTTTATAATTCCACTGAATAACACTGGTCGATAAGAGCGAGATAAGCTGCATTTAAGCTCAAAAAAGTTGCCCAAAAATGATTATAGCATTTTTACCATTTCTGTGCCCCTTGCAAATGCAGAAGTGCTTCAAAAGGCGGCAGAGTTATTGCTCGCCGGGTTTGTCGCTTATATGTTTGCTTACGAGAAAAATCATTAAAATCTCTGAAATGGTTATTTTCACTAGGGGCACCACAGGATAGCTGGAAGGCTCTAATCTTTCAATTTTTCCAGTTTGTGCGCTAGTGTAAAGTTTGTGTTTATCAGTGCACACTGTTTCCAAAGCTGCATAAACATGATCGAAATTATTTTGAACCAAAAAAAAGGATTTTAGAGCCGTCGTGTCTTCAGCCAAGTTGATCCATTAATTATTCTACATTTTATAGAAATTGCAATTTTGTGATTAATCCTTTTAAAATTGAGAAACGAATTATACTTTTTTTTTCATTTTTGCATATTAAAAGATTATTTTGTTCGGCAAAGTTGTAGCACATTCTCAAAGAAACAACTTTGTCGAAGACACCATACTTCTATCTGCCTATTTAAATGGACTTTTGTGGATTTTTCTTTCGATTGCCACTTTTTTCGACATAACATTTAATAGAGATTTTCGACATTTTTTCAATTTTCTACAATGTTGTTTGCTATAACAAAACAAATTATTGCATTAAAAAAAGTTTATATTTCTATCTAAATTTCGGTTGTTTTTTCAAAAATTAAAAGTCACATCTTTGTATTCAAAATGGTATCTGGGGTCGACTTTAAGTTTCTGTGCATCAATAATCAAGATTACGGAAATATTCATATTTGGTGGTCACTTTAGACTGATTCCCAGAAACCGGGAGTCGTCATCTTGGACGTCAAAATGGCATGTGAAGTTAATTTCTGGCCTCTGGGCGTTATTCTGGTTCCGGAAATATTTATATTGGATGGTATTTGGTAATTTTTGACTGTTTTCTAGACACCGAAGGTCGCCATCTTAGAATTCAAAATGGTGTCTGAGGTCGATTTGTGGCTTCAGTGCATCATTACAATTCCGAAAATTCCTATGTTGGGTAGTTTTTGGTTACTTTCGGCCATCTTGGATTTCAGAATGGCGTTTGGAGAATATTTTTGGCCTTTGAGTGTCATTCTGGTTTCGGGAACACCCATATTGGGTGGTATTCGGTTATGTTCAGCTGTTTTCCAGAAACCGGAAATTTCTATCTTAAATTAAAAAATAGCATCTGGAGTCGAATTTTGGCTCCTGTACATCATTTCGATTATTTTGGGCTGTATTCCGGATAAACTGGTTGAAATATCTGTTTTAATTGGCTAGGAGACTCCCCCCCTGCCAGAGGACAGAGAAGTGCCAAATCACCATAGAAATTTATGTTCGATTTTTATAAGAGCCCTTTCTTTGAGAAGAGGGGAAGGTGTCGAACCACCACTAAAATATTTTTTGCTCCCAAAAACCTCCACATGCCAAATTTAATTCCTTTCACTTTATTAGCTCTAGAGCTGTGAAGAAATATGTGTTTCATTTCTATTGGAGCCCTCTCTTTCAAAAGAGGGAGGGGTGTCGAACCACCATGAACATATTTGTTACCCCTAAAAACATTCACATGCCAAATATGGTAGTATTTTTCTTTTTTTTTTTTTGTATTGTATTGCTTTATTAAACACATAACATAAGACATAAATCTTTTTCGTTACAAAGTATATAGGTAAATACCGAATATATGAATTGATTACTTCTTGAGTTGTGCGAAATTTGTACTTCATATGTATGGGATCCCTCCCTTACGGAAGAGAGTCGGACTGATCAAACAAAACATTTTGACATTAAAAATATTTGTAATCATCGATATTTTACATAGGTACTTCTCAAAATCACAAAATGACAAGCAGCATCTGTACAAAATTCCAGCTGAAAAAAATGACAATTAAAAAAATGTTATTAAATTGTCCTATATTGCACGTAATTGCTGCTCTCTTGGGTGTGTATGGTATCTCTCAGTAAAATGCAGAACATTACACTGGTCGACAGTAATCTTTGATTTTTTTCTAGTTTGAGCTCTAGGGTAAAACCTGTTTTTATCAGTGTTATACTACACGATGTGAATCCTACTTAGACCAATATATCAACAGGAAGCCGTTGGGGCCACGCACAAATGTAGTACAAAAGTTATTACACTGAGGTAGTTTTTTACACGTTTTTTTACGCGGAATTTTTACGCGTTTTTTACGCGGATTCCGGAATTTACGCGGTATTTTTTTGCGTGGATTTCGGTTTCTCTTCACTCGGATTGCAGAATTTTCGCGGTTTTTTAAAAGCGGATTCCGGAATTTACGCGGTTTTTTACGTGGCACGTATCTCCGCGTAAAAAGCGACTTAAGTGTATATTACAATTATCAAAACATAGTAAACCTAAGTAATTTAAGTATTCTGAAGAAGACTTTTAAAAAACCACAGAAAAACTAGAGCCATCGCGCTTCTTTTGTTCCGCAAAAATATTTTTCAATGCATCGCTATTACAAGCTTTGTTCCCTAATTGCCGTGTTTTGCCGTGTATTAACCTTGTTCCAATCACTAGAGAGATTTTTAGGGTAAGCTTAATACTAAATTACATACCTACTAGTTGGACACAAACTAACGTAAACGGGAAAGAGAGATAATGCACTCCTGAAAACCTTCAGGTCAATTAGAGTGATTTTCATCTTGAACCGATAATACGTGCCCCGAAAGCAATCCGTTAAAGTTATTGATTTATAAGTGAAATGGGGGGCTAAACTTGCTGAAAAGTGTACAGTTGTGATCTGTGATGCTTTGTTTAAGTGAGAAAAGTGGAGGTTTTGTGAAACACACAGTGTTCTATGCGTGGAAGTTATAATTTATTCACGAAATCAAATTGAAAATTGTTAGGCCAGTTAGGTTGCGTGAGTGTGAGTGCCTACTTCGTGCGTCGCGCTAACGTGCGATAATATGCGTGCATATGGTGGTGTGAACGAAGAGAACGGCACTTCCTGGAGAGCGGAGAGAATAGCGTTGCGCTGTGCTAGTCGGCATTCGTTTCGCTGGCATAGGCATAACCAAACTAAAACAGATGAGTATATGTTTTTTGTATCAAACATTTCATGAATGTAAGGCTATGTGTGTAGTGGTTTTTAGCGGGCTTTGGACTTTGGCAGAAGCGTGAATGTGTGATCTGTTGGGTGCACGAGGTGTGGTAGCTTTTCGGCTGCGAGTAGGGTTTTTTTTTGTTTGCGCGATGAGTCTTGAAATGTTTTTCTTTTTTTCTCCCACAAGTAAAAGCAATGAGAATCGTCAGGTGAGGTAGGTTAACTTATCAACGGGCTCGATACGACATAGGCTAATGACATGCTGGGGCGTCAAGGGAAGCGAAGCGTTGAGCGTTTGATAAGCGGAATAAACAGAAGCGTTGGGTGAAGCTTCCTATGACATACTGGAGCGAGCGTCGCAAATGCGTTGTATTGTCATATTCCTAGATTTCAGTAGCGGTTTTGTTTGAAGGAAATATGAATTCGTCCAATGGAGATTTTTTTGCTTCTTCAAGCACGGTAAATTACGTTTTTAGTAAACATAGAGATTTTTTTATGAAATAAAATAATATTACTGAAGTAAGTTGCGCTACAGACGTAGTAAAAAATATAATATATTATTCCTGACCATTCGAATCAATACTCAACATCAATCAAAAATACCAGTGTTGTTTTTCCGACGGCCTGAAAACTTTTCCCGATAGTATTTTCTATCCTACTTTTTTTCTTTTTTAAGATTTAATACCAAAATAAAGCAAATATAAAGCACCTGGCGATATCAGGTTTAGTCTGAACATGGTATTACTACACTAACATTTTCTAAACATTTTCACATTTTCTGAACGAAAATGTATTTTATTTGCTTTTTTTCAATTACCAAACCAAAACAAAGCAAATATAAAGCACCTGGCGATGAAAAATTTAGTCTGAATATGGTAGTGCCGCGTACGTATACGCGCATCAAAACACTACTCGTTCTGTTTCGTCGCCTCAACCGACGCGTCTTTGCCGCTCCAGTATGACCGGTTTGAGCGTTTCATATAGACGTTCGAAGAAGTAGCTCAGACGCCTTTACGACGCTTTTTGCTTCGCTTCGTTTGACGCCTCAGTATGTCAGTAGCCATACACGATGCGCTTTTGGAATTTTATTTTTTTTTTCCTAATTGGTCCGCGTTCGAATATGGTTTACATCATGTGATGATCCACCGGATACTCAGTGCGTCTTGAACTGTCCTACAGATCAGACGTTTTTTCGGTTGCTTGTGGACTGGTCTTTGACTGCCTATAGCTTCAAAGTTTGTGTTTTGTCAGTGTGTCTTTTAAAGATTACCTGAAAGTTATTTCCCATCAGTCTTTCTCAAGACTACCTACTTTTGAATTTAACATTTGTTTTAACTTTTTTCGTATCACCTGAAATGGCTGGACGGAAAAAGAAACCTCGCATCGCTGCGGGGAGGAAAAGAGAGGCATCTCTTTCTGACACATCGAGTGTCTGTAGTGACAATCCTTTTGATATTTTGCCTGAGCAAGAAGCTGGTGAAATGGAAGTTATTAATAATGAAACTATACAAAATATAAAATCTTTAAAAAAGGAGAAAGTTCCACCTATTGTGGTAACTATTTCTTCTGAATTTAATATATTCAAAAAGGAACTTTCAACGTTTGTTTCTGACGTTAAAGTTACATATCAAATTGGCCGTAGAGGTGAATGCCGCTTATTAGCCGACTCAGTAAAGGGTCGTGATCGTCTTGTTCAGTATTTAACTGACAAGATGTACAAATTTTTTACATATGACACCAAGAACACCAAGCCGTTCAAGGTTGTCTTGAAAGGTCTCACCAACGATCAAACCGTTGATGAGATCAACGACTTTAACAGAATTACTTGGCATAGCCCCTACCCAAGTAATTCTAATGAAACAAAAATCACGAGGCGAAAACAGTCAGAGAACTGGAATTTCCCTTGTTAATTATTTAATTCATTTTAACCGCAATGAGGTTAACAACTTAAATTTTTTTGAAAAAGCACATGCTTTGTATAATGTGCGTGTAAAGTGGGAAATTTATAGGAAGTATGGCGGAGGTGAAAAGCATATCACCCAATGCCGTACTTGCCAACGTTATGGCCATGGTTCCAAATTCTGTAACATGGACCAAAAATGTCTTAATTGTGGAGACTCTTCTCACAAAAAGGACACATGTCCTGTGAAAGAGAGTAAAAATTTTCGCTGTGCGAATTGTAACGGCAACCATATGTCAAATTTTTATCAATGCCCAGTCCGTTTAGCAATTGTTAAGGCAAGGCAAGGTAAACAAAATTCAATTTCTCAATTAAAACCAACTTCAAAACAAAATTCTCCAAGCGTACCAGTGACGCATAGTTTACCTACTCCTTTGCATACCCGTTTAACTTATGCACAGGTTACAGGTAGTTCGAACATTATACCGCCTAGTGTTGGTAGTTCGAAAATGACCGTTAATATGGGTAAGCAAAACAGGCTAGAAAATAATTGTACACCTATCACTCCAGCTAATATTGCTGCCGAAAATATTTTTTCTAATGTCAACTGCCTGGGGCCTATTACGGCAAATAAACTTTCTTTTTTGCAACAGGCAATGTTCGATCTTATGAACGCCATGTTGCAGGCAAAATCAATGTTTGAAGCCATTCAAATAGGCACAAATTTTACTATTGAAATTGTTTCTAATTTAAAATTTAGCAATGATTTTAAATAAAACAATTAAAATATTAAATTGGAATGCTCGCTCATTGAAGGCCAATGAGAATGAGCTTTTTAATTTTTTAACAGTAAATAATGTGCATATTGCAATTATTACTGAAACATTTTTGAAACCTAACATAAAATTAAAATATGATCCCAATTACGTGGTTCATAGATATGATAGGATTCAGGGTTCCGGCGGTGGAGTTGCAATTGTTATTCATCGCCGAATCAAACATCGTGCTCTTCCCCATCTTGAGACGAAAGTTATTGAAACTTTGGGAATTGAAGTTCAAACTGAACTTGGGATTTTATTTATTGCCGCAGCATATTTACCATTTCAATGCACACGCGAGCTCAAAAATTATTTTAAAGGTGATTTACAAAAACTCACCAGAAATCGTTCGAAATTTTTCATAATCGGCGATTTTAACGCTAAACATCGTTCATGGAATAATTCTCAAAGTAATTCCAAAGGCAAAATTTTATTCAACGATTGTTCTTCAGGATACTATTCTATTTTGTCTCCGAATAGTCCTACATGCTTTTCTTCTGTAAGAAACCCTTCAACAATTGATTTGGTGCTTACAGATCAAAGTCATGTATGTAGTGATTTGATCACACATGCTGACTTTGATTCTGATCATCTTCCAATAACTTTTTCTTTATCACATGAATCAGTTTTAAACCCTATGAGCTCTATTTTTAATTATAACAAGGCTAATTGGGAAAGATACAAAACTCATATTGAGAGAAATTTCAATAATGAGCTTGATTTGCAAAACGAAGTGAATATTGATTCCGCTTTGGACGCATTAAAATGTGCAATTGTTGATGCCAGGAATTATTCTGTTCCAAAGGCTCAAGTGAAATTTGATTCACCAATAATTGACGAAAATCTTCAACTTCTAATTCGTTTGAAAAATGTCCGCAGACGTCAATATCAACGTTCTCGTGACCCTGTTTTTGAAACTATTTATAAAGATTTACAGAAAGAGGTTAAACATAGATTTACTCTTCTGAGAAATCAAAATTTTGAGACTAAAGTTGAAAAATTGAAACCATATCCACAACCATTTTGGAAGCTGTCGAAGATTCTTAAGAAACCTTCAAAGCCTATTCCAGTTTTAAAAGATGGTGAACGTTTTCTTGTATCCAATGAACAAAAGGCTCAAAGACTTGCTCAGCAGTTTGAGAGTGTTCATAACTCAAATTTGAATTTTGTGAGTCCAATTGAAAATGAAGTCACACGTCAATTTGATTTAATTTCTTCCCAGAATTTTTTACCTGCAGAAATAATTGAAACTAACTTGAATGAGATTAAATCAATTATTAAAAATTTCAAAAATATGAAAGCACCTGGTGACGATGGAATCTTTAATATACTAATCAAACATCTCCCTGAGAGCACAATGGAATTTTTAGTAAAAATTTTCAATTGCTGCTTCAAAATTGCATATTTTCCCAAATTATGGAAAAATGCAAAAATTACTCCCATTTTAAAACCGGATAAGAACCCAGCTGAAGTTTCTAGTTATCGATCAATCAGTTTGCTTTCTTCCATAAGTAAACTGTTTGAGAGAATTATTCTTAACAGAATGATGTCACACATCAACGAAAATTCAATTTTTGCAAATGAACAGTTTGGATTTCGCCATGGGCATTCCACAACTCATCAATTGCTCAGAGTTACTAATATGATACGAGCTAACAAATCTGAAGGTTATTCCACTGGAGCTGCTCTTTTAGACATAGAAAAAGCATTCGACAGTGTTTGGCATAAAGGTTTGATTGCGAAATTGCAAACTTTTAATTTTCCAATTTTCCTAATCAAAATTTTAAAAAATTATCTTACTGATCGAACTCTGCAGGTTGTCTATCAGAATTCAAAATCTGATAGATTTCCTGTCAGAGCAGGTGTACCTCAAGGTTCAGTCTTGGGTCCAGTCCTGTACAACATATTCACTTCAGATCTTCCTGATTTGCCTCCAGGATGCACAAAGTCATTGTTCTGCGATGACACAAGCATTTCCGTAAAAGGAAAAAGTCTTCGTGTCATATGCAGTCGATTGCAGAAAAGTTTAGATATTTTTTCTTCCTACTTGCAAAAGTGGAAAATCTCTCCCAATGCTTCTAAAACTCAAATGATAATTTTTCCGCATAAGCCTAGGGCTTCTTTCCTCAAGCCAAACAATAATCACGTTGTCAAGATGAATGGAGTTATTTTACGTTGGTCCGACAAGGTTAAGTACTTGGGACTAATTTATGATAAAAAACTTATTTTCAAAGAGCACATTGAGAGTATACAAGCCAAGTGCATCAAATATACGAGATGTTTATATCCTCTCATTAACAGGAATTCTAAACTTTGTTTAAAGAACAAACTTTGATTTACAAATAAATTTTTAGACCAGAAATGCTTTATGCTGTACCGATCTGGTCAAGTTGCTGTTCAACAAGGAAGAAAACGCTTCAAAGGATTCAGAATAAAATTCTGAAAATGATTTTGAAGCGTCCTCCTTGGTTTGGTACACTCGAATTACATAGACTTACTGGTGTTGAACCATTAGAAGCTATGTCAAATAAAATTATTAACAATTTTCGACAAAAATCGTTGCAATCCTCAATTGCTACGATAAGCTCTCTTTATAGCCAATAAGTTAGCAATTAAGTTAGTTGTAAGTTTACTTCCCCTTTTTTGACAAGTAGGTTTAAATCCCTACGAATGATAAGTCCTAATTGCGAAAGCAAACAAATCCTAACAATTAAAATTACAAATTTCTAACAGTGTTGAGAAGTCACCATTTGTGATTGGACACACATACTCATTATTTACTAATATTTATCATAAATACTTCAGCTACTAATTAATCCCCCCTTTAAAAAAAAAAAAAAATCCACCGGGTACCACGTAGTTGCCAGTTTGAGGAACGACGTAGCGTGCCGTTTTGATTGTGGCCGTTATGAATGTTTAACTGTTACAGTTTCGATTGTCCAAATAGAAAACAGAGTGCAATTAAGATGTTTTTCTGGAGACTTTTTTCGTGTGGTTTTGTGTAATAGTGTTGTTTATTAGAATTTATGGTAGAATAGATTAATTAAGTTGTATTTACTGATGTGTCGTGTGCCATGAATTTTTAAACGCACTGACTCTCGCATGACAGGTAATAGAAAATTCAATGGAGTCGAGTTTGACTTTCGAGGATTATTTAGTCAGCCTGAAATAATCATGATTGGTTTGGTCCTGTCAATAATTTCAAGACTTTTGATTAGTATGTACATCTACACCTGATGTTTGCACTTAATGTTTTAGATGCACCAAGCTTTGCCATTTTTCTATCTTTCCAACAGTATCACACCCATTATAAAGTAATGGGTAGCTCAACTTAGTAATGAGCCAATATGACGCATAGTATACTTTAAATCCGTCATCTACCACGGTTTTGCACGGTCAGGCTTCAAGTAGGGTTTTATTAGCAAACATGTTCTCACCTCGAGAGTAATGGTGTGGTTTATGGAAGCTGGGAGTATGGTGCAGTGATAATACATGAAATCTAATGCTTCACTTTTCCGATTTTTCTAGCTTTTGGGCTGTTTATGTTTTGTATACAATGTTCCAAACATGACTAGGTCGGCATTTTGTTAACAAACTTAAGACCATATATTGGTCAATATGGAAATTTGCATTTTTAAATTATTAAGGCTTTGCATGCATGAAACTTTGCCAATTTTTTTTATTTAATAGGCAACATTCGCATCGACAACTAAGATAGAATCGGCGTGAAAAGTCGTGTCCCCGAGTTTCTGCGTCGGTAGGAGGGAATAGAGCGGTCGTGCATAGTGCTTCGTATAAACTGCGTTTCCGGCTCGGGAGCATTTTACTTATATGAACGTTTTTAGAATATAGTGATTTCGAGGGCTATACCCAGATACTTGTTCATGTCTCACTGTGACTGTTTAACCGAAGATTTCGTCCGGTCGATAAATATCGCGAATAACGAAAACACAATGTATACCCTCTAAAGAATCGCGTCGGCCGACGTGCAGTCGTTTCTTCGAAAGTAATCGGGATTGACAAATAGCTGATGGCTACGAGTAGCAAAGGCTACATCGCGGACCGTTTGGCAAGAAATATACTCATGGTTCGTTTTCGTAATAAGCGCGCATCATTGTTATATTCTGTTTGTCAGGTGTGTTTTTCGCGGGATCGTATCGTTTTTTTTAGAGCAGACAAAGTGTATACGAGAAACGTCGTTGGTCGATTTGTTAGGTAGAAATGTCCGGTTGAACGAACCCCTAGACTCCGCGTCGATACATTCATGAGGTCGAATTATCTAAAGATAGATCAACAACGCGCCCTTGATTTCGGTGTAAAGAGGAAAAGAGGATCACCTCACGAGGAGATACCATATCATTTGAAGTTGTCCCAATTTGATCAAAGGTCTAGTATTCTCGCGTACGATTTATTGTTGCGGTGTTACATTGTCAAACTGAATAAGTTCGAATCGCATTATGAATATCGTGGCGGATATAATGAACTTGTTCGCGCGATACTTGTTCTAAAGAACCCGATACTCGAAACCAGCGCATCGTTCACCAAAACGAACCCTGCTGTGTACCTTGCCCTTTCTCCAACATCCCAGTGATTTCTCGTGGAAGTGCAGAGGTGTTCTCGGCTTCCAATAAGCGAGTATCACGTCAACATTTTCCTATACAAATTCCTTCTTTGACCTGCATTCGGATGCGGCCGGCGCTGGTATTGCCTAATACAAAGATTAAGGTCACCAGTTTTTACACATTGAGGATGCATGTTGGTCCCAAGCATCATCTGTTGGTTCTCTGTGTAATTACAGCTGATCTGGCAATAACGGAGTAGCAACCGCGGGCGGTCAATCATGCTCATGCTCATGCTCATGCTCCTGAAAACCTTCAGGTCAATTAATTTATTGAAAAAGCTTGAAAAAGTAATTTTTTCATGAATCACGTTTGGGAAACCTGTGAACAATTTTTTAGAAAGTCGAAATGTTCTACAAAAATAGACACTAATTTTAAGTTTAGGGCTGAGCACCTTGACTTTTGCAATATCGATTTTTGTTTTGGGACGCCCTGATGGGTTCCTATAATACTGCGAAATCATTAACTTTACAATGTCTCGACATAAATTAAAACAGGATTTTAGGAAACTTTTTAAAATTTTTATATAGTTAGAATCAATAATGTAACTAGTCTACATATGGTTGACGAAACAAAAAAATAAATAAAAACGCAGAAGGAAACTCAAACAACGTCTCTCTAGCCATCAAATTAGCAAAGTTTGTTCGTAAATATAAACAGCGGTTTTCAACCATTTTGCTATTTGACGTACTCTATAAATATTCTACGTATGCAAATTCCAGCCCATTAGCATTTTTCTCCCCAAAATATTAATTTGGCACGCTACACTACAATCCATAATATATAAACGGGTCATTAGCATTTGAACTAGTCATTTGTTGTAATAACGAAACTATTATCAACTGAAGGAATCAGCCGAAAGCAGAAACCTATCAAAGAACATGTATATAAACTTTCTTCGAAGTAATAATTTCCCTTCCTAAAATTTGAGACTATTCTATGTAGTTTCACCAATTCTAGTTATACCCCGTTATGTCATCTGATATTACAGTAACAATCGCAGCGACAAACCCACAGGCGTAATTTTCAATGGAGTGAATATCAAATTTCGGATCGGTTTTGACCGAACGAACAGTTTGCGTTTGTAATGAAAACATTATATAGCCTGAGGGAACGATTAGCCCCACACAGTCCATCAACCACTAGGGACACGCTTGTATAACTTGATTTCCTGGCTGTACAAATCACCTGTAAGACCATCCAATCCCGTTTGCGGAGCCGGCAGTCACTTCATCAGCAATGGTTCTCTAGCAATCAATGTGCCGATTGCGGTTTCGATGACGCCAATCGAAACGCAACTACTCTCGGCACAAACAGGCGATATTTTCTGTGCCCAATTTGCATACATTTACATAAAAGGGCCCCTTGAAAATGAAAACGTATCCGATGAAATATTCACCTCCACGTTTAGGCAAAGGCCACGTCCGACAGGACGTAAAGGTCCAACGGGTCAAGCTGAGTGAAAATAAATACTTTGGTTCTAAGTTACCACAGGAGTCAACGGTACCAGAAGAGCAGGGTAGAACGGTTTGGAAGCGAACTGATTGAACAGGAAGTTCATGTTCGATGCAAAGTACCTACTCTCCATCAGGGGCCTGTTTATTGGACAGGATGGAGGTTATTTGAGCACCCGGGTGGAGTGGTGATGCCTTGCAACTGCGATTCCTCTTTTGGGCACATATAACGTTATACAATGCATGCATACTGCCCAGTCTATAGGCGCTAGACTGGGTGATACCAGATGCAGAATGATGAAAAAAACACAATACAGGAAACTAAAAGCAAAAACAGGAAGGTCAACGACGTCGGCGCCGTAAAACAAACCCCAACATGTGCAATGGTGTGTGTGTGGGGGGGGGGTACCCTTTTCAATCGCTTTCGACTCCGGGCGCCACTGGCCTGGCGACTGATTGGGGTCTAACTTCGTTCGGAACGGTTCCGTCCGTCCAAGTTTGCCGAGCTGGACTATCAAACGAAACATGACGACCGTAGTAGAAAAACGAACGGGAATCAAATCGTTATGACACGATTTCCGTAGTGTCCGTAGGTGGATGATAAATGTAAATGGAAGTCAGTTTGGCTGGCGGCAGAGCCGTGCACAGGAATGTTGTTAGCTGGGGGGCTATGCTACCGTTGATTTTTGGAACCTTTTTCATATTTGGACCGTAATATTAAGAACTACAATCAACTCAGGAAAGGTATGTCATAAACAACGAAAAATGGTACGAATACATCTAAAAGAAGCATATCCACCCCAAAACACCTGTTTATAAATTCGTTCCACAGTGATCTAAGTATGAAAAATCGTGATTGTTTTAAAGCTAACTGTAAAAAAAAACAAGATCCTACTTTTGACATTTTCGTTTCTTATCAATCCTTCTAACATTACTTTCTTTAGTAAAATGGTAATTCATAAGAAAATATTGAGCACTAAATCTTCCGAAAAGTGCCCCATTTGCGTTCATAAGCAAAGAGTCAGTTCGCGCTCCATTGAGCAGTTTCTTCATGACTCCCAACTCAAGCATGTGTAACGAATCAACAACAATGATGTCCCCGAACATCTCAATTGGAAGTCCATTAAGGCCTGAAACATGCTGAACGCCAACGCAAGCGATCGGGCGAGATTCTTGCTGTAGGTTTATGAACAGCTCTACTTACGGTTGTTAATTAACCTACGGCACGAATCTCGCCCGATCGCTCGGGTTGATGTTCAGCATGTTTCAGGCCTAGGAGGCGAGTCGCAACGTTGATGATGAGTATTTGTTGTCTTTGAACGACGCATCCGTTCCTTTGGGAGCATCGATATCAGGAAGTACCATTAGTCTTAATATTAACCGTATTTACCAAGGCACCGTATTTTTGTTAAAAGGCAATATTCCAGTTATTATAGCAAATCTTCCATAAAAGGATTCAAATACTCTGTTGCGTCTTTAGGTTTACTAGTTCCGTAGTAAATTCCAATGATGACTACTTTTATATCAGAAAATTCCGGAATATTAAACAGTATTGGCTAAATTGATGTTGATTGAATTTGTCAATGAGCTCGCTAAATTTTACAAAATAGATTAGGCAAAATTATAGGCATTGATGCCAATACGAACATCCATCTTGCATTTGTTTAATATTTTTTATGCAGGGAGTAAGTGGAGTATTGTAAAGCAGACTGAGATATTAGGGATTTACAGCCCAGTTTCTAATCGATCTAATTATGTCAGATCTCGTATCTAAGATCGCAACATACCGCTGCTACCCAGGCGACATTTAAATCAGACAGAAAACAACTTACGCAGGAACCCGAAACAATTCTAGTCGTATGTGAACTCGAAGCGGAAAGACTATGGTTTACTTTCGTGTATGAAATTGGGCGATTTTACTACGTCTACAGTTGATGAGAGATGCGAACTTTTTGCACCACTCCCTATGTCCACATGGATGTGTTTAGTATCAGTGTGGAAATGACAGTTACGGCTCTCGCGAAGTTGAAGTTTTCATCTATTGCTAGGCCAGACGGCATTCCATCATGTGTACTAAAAAAGTGCACCGGTATTTTGGTAGATCCCCTGCGAGCAATTTTCAATCTCTCACTGCAAAGTCGTACATTCCCTACGATCTGGAAAAGCTCGCCTATGACACCACTTTACAAAAAAGGAGACAAATCAAGAGACATCAATAACTATCGTGGAATAACTTCGCTATCGGCGGGATCGAAATGCTTTGAGATCATTCCTAAAAAGGTGATTCTCGAAGCCTGCAAATGCTATATCGCACCATCTCAACATGGATTCTTTCCCAAGCGTTCTGTTGAATCTAACTTTTGTGAGTTTACCTCCTTCTGTATCAGTAATATGGACAGTGGTGCCCAAATTCACGCGATATATACGGACATCAAAGCTGCTTTAGACGCGGTGGACCATGAAATATTGGATGCCAAACTTCGACGCCTCGGATTCTAGGATAGACTCTGTGATTGGTTGAAGTCTCACCTACGTCAAGATAGGGTCAGCTGAATCGACAACAATTAGTCCGCAGTGTAGAAATCCTCAAGGAGGCAATTTAGGACCAGTTTATTCGCTCAGTTCTTCAATGATGTCTCCTTGATTCTACCAATCGGGTGAGAGCTGATCTATGCGGATGATTTGAAAATTTACCTCGTGATCCGTTAGCTAGACGATTGTTACCTTCTACAAGATATGCTTTACCAAATGGTGCTTACTGAACCACTTTGTAATTAGTATAGCGAAATGCTGTGTTATCTCATATCGGCGTTTGAAAAATCCTGTACTGTTCCATCGACGGAATCGTTCTGAATCGTGTCGACCAAATTAGAAATCTAGGTGTTCTGTTAGATCACCAGCTGACCTTCAAAATGCACGACTCATCTATTGTAAAGGGTGTCCACGATGAAATTGCCACACACAAAATTGATTCTCAAAATTCGAGTTTTCATCCGATTGCCATCAAATTTTCAGGGATTGAAAAATGACTATTAAACTTCATTTTACCATTTTACTCGTATTTTATTTACAGTCCATACGCAAATGCCCGCATCTTGGCCTTAACCTCGGCCATAAGATTGTGCACAACCTGTGAATCAACCGTTTTTTGCATGTAAACCCATACTTTCTTCAGTTCCTCGACTGTCTTCACTACCTTAGGTTGTTTAGGAAGGTGCTGCTTCATAATCGCCCAGTACTTTTCGATGAGGCGGAGCTCCGGAGTGTTGGGAGGGTTGAACATTTTCGGCACGAAATTAACCTTATTGTCCGCATATCACTTCAGCACGTCCTTGGAGAAGTGGCATGAGGCCAAATCCGGCCAGAAGATTATTGGGACGTTGTGGGCCTTCAGGAGAGGAAGCAGCCGCTTTTGGAGGCACTCTTCCATGTACACCTGTCCGTTCATCATGTCCTGGGTCACGAAAGGTGCACTCCGCTTTCCGCACGTGCAGATGGCTTGCCAAACCAGGAATTTCTTCGCAAATTTGGACATCTTCTGAGTGCGGACATGCTCCGGAACGCTGAATTTATCCTTGACCGTGAAAAACAGGTTGCCGGGGATCTGTTTGAAGTCGGCCTTCACATATGTTTCGTCGTCCATGATGCAGCATTCAACTTACGTCAGCATGTTGAGGTACAACTTCCTGGCACGGGTTTTGGCGGACTTGTTTTGCTTTTCGTCGCGATTAGGGGCCTTTTGTACCTTGAACGTTCGAAGCCCAGCCTTAGTTTTGGCCTTCTGGACAAAACTTCGGCTTAGGTGCAGCTTCTTAGCCACATCCCGAACGGAGGCGTTTGGGTTTCGGTTGAAGGCCCCAACTACGCGTTCGTTCCTCGAACCGCTTAATCACTCGCGACACCGTGGAATTCGCGATTCCCAACGTTTTAGCGATGGAACGATGCGTGATCCTTGTTCTCGTGATGATGCGCAAGATTTTATCACGCACGAGCTGTTCTTTCGGCTCCATTTACGCGAGTTTGGACCACAGGACTTTTAAACTTGCAGGATGTAAATAATGCACTATGGACTAAATCCACCAAAATTTTCATTAAATTCTACCAAACGGTTAAAAAGTTAGAGCAATTTCATGGTGTGGCAATTTCATCGTGGACACCCTTTAGAGAAGGCCAACCGCCAACTGGGCTTTATTTCGAAAGTTGCAGCTGATTTCATCAATCCATTGTGCCTACGCGCTTTGTACTGTTCTCTAGTCAAATCTATTTACGAATTCGTTTCGAGTGTATGGTCGCCATATGAAGAGTTGTGAATCTCCAGAATTGAATCTGTTCAGCATAAGTTTGTCCGATATGCGTTACGTAATCTTCCCTGGACGCACCCGTATGACTCGCCTTCCTATAGAGAATGTTGTGCATTGTTTGGGATCGAAACATTAACCGACTGTCGAAATGACAACCAAGCAGTTTTTGGAACCAAAATTTTGCAATCCGAGATTGACAGTCCCGCATTACTTGGTCAACTTTGAATCTACGCACCTCAACGCATTCTAAGGTCTACACAATGGTTACGACAACCTTCAAGAAATACTGAATATGGCGACAACGACCTGATGATTAGTTTGAGCAGACGATTCCGATTCCGATTCAATTAATGTATCAACAAAAACCTTCCGTTAGCACATTTGCAGCAGCTTGTGATATTTATTAAATGTTACATTAAATCATTAAGACCATGGGTAGAGATGTTTTTATACAATAAACAATAAAACATCAGTAACAGGTACACGATCATTTCAGGCTTAGCTCACCTCTTCTGATTTTTGGAACGTTTATTTCTTCCTATATATGGAGACGACTATATGTTCCACTCTTTTCTAGAGCTTGTAATTGTTTTCTCAATAAAAATCGCTTTTTTTTGTCAATATTGATTGTTTAAACAACGGCAGTAAAAGCTGGTTTATCTCATGACACTACCGATTGAAAATATGTAATTGAAATTGCATATAGCACTTTATTGAATTAAGTATCCTACTTTGTACGGATACTTGTTTCATAGAGCAATCGTGGCCCTGCAACATACGACTTCCTGAGCAGATTAAAATGATGTCATAAACTGGGTCGGTAATGAATCATAACTTGTCGTTAAATACGGTTTAAAAACTACATAGCTTGAGTTTTGTTGCCCGCATATGCGAATCTGATTAGGAATACAGTCAAACCTGTTTTTGTGCGACTCTTTTTTGTGCGAAATTTATTTTGTGCGACTTTTTATATGCGATTATTTTTTTTTTGTGCGACTGTTTTTGTGCGAATTTTTTTTTGTGCGGCATATGAAAAAGGACCACTTCCGACAACATTATCAGCCATTTAGATTTACCGATTCTTGGAATGAATTCCAACGCATTACAGAAGTGTTGCGTCCAAAAATTACTATTTGAGCCAGTTTTACGTAGGAAAAGTCACGATTTGCTTGCCTACGAAGGAAAGCGGTTGAAAGGATTAGCATGTTTGAAAAAGTTTCGTTTATCAATCCGATGTTTTTAAATTGTTCTTATAGGTATTCTAAATCAGAATCAACAACTTTCGAGTTATTTTCAACTGAATTTTTTTTATGCGGTCCCTATCCAGTTTTTTTTTTTTCAATAATGCTGTGGAAATATTGTTTTGTAGCTGCACGTGAAGTTTCAAATGATTTTTTTGTGCGGTCCCTATCCCTCGCACAAAAACAGGTTCGACTGTATAATAATTTACGACTTATTCTATGCATTCATATACGACATCTGGTTGGCTAGGTTGGCACAAGTTTTGTTCTATTAAAAAGGTCGATAGGATATAAAGTTGAAAGAAAAGTAAGTGGGCAATTTAATAAGAAATGTTCCGATTTTATTTTTTTTATATTTGTCACCAGGTAAACTTCGTTCCGCCCATTTTTTTTTCATTTAAATGATTTGAAACATGTTACATTGATTTCACCTACATCCAACGATTTAACTTCCGATTCGGTTATAGTCTGTAAATGCATAACGAATCTCAACATGGGATACGTTCAAATTCAAAAGAAAAATCGTTTGAAAAGATTGGTTTTGTCGGAATAAAAACATCCTTGCCTTTCAACTTTTGTACTAAAAATACCCATATTGGAAGACATTCGGTCATTTTCAGCTGATTTCCAAAAAAAGAAATCGGTAACTTGGAAAATGGCGTGTGGAGTCAATTTCTGGCCTCTGACCATCATTCTGATACCGGAAATATCCATATTGGATGGTATTCGGTCATTTGTGGCTGTTTACCATAAATATCAAAAGAGCATGTGGAGTTCATTTCTGGCCTCTGAGCGTCATTCTGGTTCTGAAAATAACCGTTTTGGGTTGTAATCGGTCTTTTTGGACTGTTTTCCAGAAACCGTAAGCCACCATCTTAGAATTCGAATTTTTTTTCGACTTTTGGTATTTGCGCATCATCACGATTACGGAAACACTTATTTTGGATGACATTTGACCACTTTCGGTCATTTTCCAGACACCGTAAGTCGCCATCTTAGAAATCATGTCTATGCATCACAACGATTACGGAAATACGTCTATTGGGTGGTACAGATCGGACTCGATTACCCGGGACTCAATCATCCTGAATTTTAGACCCGATTATCCGGAGTCTTTTTTTTTAGTGTTCGATTGTAATTTTTATTCCGATATTTTACCTTTACCATCCCTTCTGGCATATTTGTTACCATTTATGTCACTTCAGGCATGTTTGGGACATGTTCGAATTAAGCGAAAATAATCAAAGTCCATTTTTTTTGCTTCTCAAGATTTTACTACTTTTCGCCTCAGAAATAATGTCTGGTTACGCCACTGCATCATACAAGTAAAATAAAGGAAATATTTATTTTAAGTTCGTCAATCGCCAATTTGAATATTTTTTCTGTGACTCGATTATCCAGAATGAAATTTTGTTGGTGTTCCGGATAATCAAGTCCGACCTGAATTTGGTCACCTTCGGGTGTTTCCTGGAATGCGCAATCTTAGAATTCAAAATGGTGTCCGGGGTCGTTTTATTGCGTCTGTGCATCGCCACAATTACGGGAAACACCCATTTTGGATGATATTTGGTCACATTTAGCATTCATGAGGGGCGGGGGGGGGGTTGCGAGGGGTGTCAAACCATCATAGAGACATTTTTCACCCTGATAAACCTTTACATGCCAAATTTGCTCGATTAGTTCTCGAGTTGTACAGAAATTTGTGTTTCATTTGTATGGCACCCCTGCCTTTCTGAAGGGGGAGGGGTGTCAAACCATCATGGAAGTATTTTTTGTCCCCAAAAATCATCTCATGCCAAATTTAGTTCTAGTCACTTGATTAGTTCTCGAGTTATGCAGAAGTTTGTGTTTTATTTGTATGGAAACTCACCCTTCCAGAAGAAAGGGGGGGGGGGAGTGTCAAATCGCCATAAAAATATTTTTTGCCCCTAAAAATTTCCACATGCCAAATTTGGTTCCATTTGCTTGATTATTTCTGGAGTCATGCAAAAATTTATGTTTCATTTGTATGGAAGCTGTCCTTTTTTAGAGAAGGGAGGGGTATCATACCACCATTGAAACATTTCTTTCCCCCAAAAACCTCCACATACCAGATTTCGTTCCATTAACTTGATTAGTTAAAGCTCCCCAGCTGGTCTCGAGGTACGATGCTGGCCTAACAAGCCAGTCGTCGTAGGTTCGAGTCTTGACTCGGTAGAGACTGTTAGTGCCAGTAGGATCGTAGCGCTAGCCCCGCAATTGTCCTGTACACTTAACGGTTGGCTGCGAAGTCTGTGTATAGTAAACAGAAGGTCAAGTTCCGAATCAGAATGTAGCACCAAGGCTTTGCTTTGCTTTTTTACTTGATTAGTTTATGCATTATGCAGGAATTTGTGTTTCATTCGCATCCATTCCCCCCCCACCTTCAAGGAAAGGAGGGATGTCGATCCACCAAAGAAATATTTCTGGCTCTTGTCAGCCATCACACGCCAAATTTGGTTCTATTTGCTCAAATAAATCTCGAGTTATACAGATATATGTGTTTGGTTTGTATGGGAGCCCTTCCTTTCAAAGCAGAGAGGAGTATCAAACTACCAAAGAAATATTTTGTGCTTATTAATACATGAACGTGCCAAGTTTGACCTCATTTGCTCGATTTGTTATCGAGTTATGCAAAAAAAAATGTGTTTCGTTTGTTTGGGGGCTCTCTCTTCCAGGAAGGAGGGGTCTCAAACTATCATAAGAACGTTCCCCAGCCCTAAAAACCCCTACATATAAATTTTCATGTCGATCGGTTCAGTGGTTTTCAAGTTTATATGGATAATACAGACAGACAGACAGACAGAATTCAATTTTTAAAAATCTTATTTTTGATGAAAACTGCAAGGTGTGACTAAACAACATGGCCGTGGAGTCATGGAGAAATAAGAAGCAAAAACAATTTAAAAATTAAAATCATAACTGTTTGTTTAATTGACATGACGTCTTTAGCAAAGTTTTAAGTTATAGACAGTTCTTTTGTCGTTTCAAAAAAAATATACACCATGAGACAAATACCTACAAAAATATCAAATATAAAAATAAAAATAGAATAATCCATAAAACTCACATTTAAAAATCTCTGTTTATTCCACGAAAAATACATCATATTAGCTAAGCATCAAAAGTTGTTTAAATTCAGAAAAATAAAAAATAGAAAAGTTCAAAGTTCAAAAAAGCTAGCTCTTTGAAATAACTAATTTTTTTTCTTACTAAAAATATTTTTTTCCACTGTGTTTATTTTTTCCAGAAACACAAAATTATTGTCTACAACTTCGCTGTCTCATTAATCGTAGTGAAACTGTTCTAGCTTGAGAAATATTTGTAATCTTCAGTAACATTTCTACATGAACGCTTTCCGAAAATGAGTCGTGATTCAAAAACAAATACTGGTAGTACAAAATTCAGCCCATAAGCACAGATCGATAAGCCAGCTCAAGATTGGCCGATTAATATAAAGGCCCATTTTTTTGAAATATTTGTGGAAAGGAACATAGTTTCATATATGCGGCGCTTCAAATCTGTTTGATTTCCAGTAATCTGTGGATGCACACATGCAAAATATACGACAGTATGTGTTATTACTTGACTGGAGATTTATCGCTTTTTAGTAACAAATTTGTATTTGAGTATTTTTCGTTGTTGCTTTCAGAATAGCAAATGAAAATTTTGCTTCGAATGAAAAAAATGTAGCCACCAAAACGAAATAATAATCATAAGAACAGTTTAATGGAAATTATACCGTTTTTTCTCAAATTGGCGGCTTTTGAATTAAAAAGAAAAACATGATATTGCACAACATTTGGCGGTCAGTGAATGATTTTTGAAACGACGCTTACGATTTTGCTTGTTGTGAAAACGGTTGAAGTGAAGATTTTATGTCTGCGTTATTTTCGAGAAAAAAAATCGTTGTCAATTCCAAATTAAGGGTACACGTTGGCAATGTAGTAAAATTTAAACTATTTCAAGCGAATATTTCTGTGAAAATTTAGTTTGTTGAAGATTACGGAAGTTTTTGCTAGGTCAAAATTTAGACCTCTATACCTCAGCTGACGAAAATCTCTCTCTATAGCGAACGCTATTATTAAAAAGTTGGAGCTGGAAGCTTATTTACGTTCCGTTCAAAATCGGTCAAAAAAAGGTAGCAGAAAAGCGTAAACTAAAATTATAGAAATTAATTTCCTGACAGTATTTCGCACAACTTGACAGCAAAGCCATTAAGCGTTTGCAACTAATTTGACAGCATGGCGACTCTCTATAAACAAGCCACAGCGGATTCGAAATTAACGCCCTGTTTACCAGCCAGCCAGGAAAACGGAATTGACACCCCCTGTTTCGAAATAGAACGCCGTTAGTATGAGCTGATAAACTAAGCTCGAGCGGAGCAATTCATTCAAGGCCACAACCAACGATAACATCAGAGAATAAATCCTTGCCAGGGTCCGGGCCAAGTTAATTATCCTTGCCCCGGCGTTGGTGAACGGAAGACCAAATTGAGTTCGGGCAATCGTACCTACGGAAAATGTAGCGTAGTGCTCTGATCGGGCAATAATACCTTTTCGCAGAGTGCACAGGAGGAGTAGGGAAAATACGGTCGATTCATGCGAGTTCCGTACCTACGCGTTTTTCGCTGCTACATGAGATGGGATTTCCATGCCAGTTCGCTATGAAAGGTTAGGGGTAAACTGTATACCTTTTCTTATCGCTTCAGATTGCCGGCCTGTGTTAGCCTGATCAGTGTTAGATAGAGGTGGAAAAACTGCAAATTAAGGTTTGTATGAAACAGTATCAGTCGTTGTAAATTAGTAGCGAGGACAAATTTTATCCCTTTTTGTTTTGATAAAAATTAATCCTGCGAATTGCCATGATTCCTGTAACAATAGCTAAGTGTATTGTGACAGTTTTTTTACGTGGATTTCAGAACTGTTCCGGAAATGCTGCACAAACTCAGTGATTCAAACAAAGCATTAGGTGCTCGGTACGTGCTCTCGTCCAAACTAGCATGAGAATATGTTCTCCTCATAATTAGCAAAGTGCTGTGAAATATTGGAACAAAGCCTTGCAGTAATCGAGCAGCTCCTTCACGGCGGCAGGCAAACGTGCGACTTTCGCACCGCAGAGCATATGAATTGTCGGCTCGTTTAAATGGTGTGAAATTTGGAACTGCCAGAATAATTAATGCTTCCCACAGCCTGAGTTTCAACCCGACTAATGAATAATGGAAGAGCATTGTCTTGTTAGTAGGGCAGAGCAGAGAAGCGAACATCGGGATATGCTTCTTATGAATTAGTGTTGGTGTATGACGACGAACCAAAAAGGTTCCGCTGGTAAAACAAAGAGCAGTGTGTTTTGTGCTCCTTTGACATTGTGAGCAGTAGGATGATCCCTATTCTAGTCGCTGGCATTCACCATTTGGAAAATAATATCTCTGACCGCCGTTTTGTTAAAAGCGACAAAGAACAGAGCAAAGATACGGTTTCAAAAAGCAGATGCTGTCGAGATGAAAGTGGAATACTAAAGCTATTAGCTTATTAGAATGTTTTTTTTTTTTTTTGTAGAGTAGAAGCAAATACAAAAATACTTTCGATGAGACAGCTAATTTCATTGTATGTACAAACCAATGTCCTAAAATGACAGTTAAAATTTTCATAAAATATCTTCAAGATTGTCATTATTCCGTAAAATTCGGAATTTTTTCAATTGGCCAGTATAGTGTCGTCACAATATTTGCATTTATCACCTTACCTAGAAGATCTAAAATTTCCTTTTGGTTGAAAATCAAGCACGAAAAGAATGTAATTCAAAATCTTTTACTGAAATCGATGCTAGAAAAGCGCCTTTAAAAATTACCCACGTAAGCTTTAACATACAGCTTCTTGAAACAAATTTTCCTTTAAAGCTCTAACAGAGCACGTAGAAAATACATTAACGTCGACTACCCTTCTTTTATTCAAATCAACATCTACTACAAAGTCTCAGGCTCCCAACATTTAAAGCAAAAGCATAACGACGTGAAAAGCAACCGACACTGTTTTTGTTTGGACTTTAAACGATTTTTTCTGCATCCTTAACCATCAGTTTTAAAACAGCCTCCAGCCATCCTACTCTAAAGTAGCCATTACAGGCTAATCTCCAGTAAAAAGCATAATACCACGCGGACGAACATCTCACCGTCTTCGGTCTGCCCGGACTCTGTGCCACCACACCTGGCGAAGACAGCTCCACGAGCCGGCCAAAGAACAAAGAACTAGTTAGCGACAAACGGTTACCACCGAAAGGACGAAACACCGTGAAGGACCAGAACACGAAACTAGAAGATGGAAATAACGAGTTTCGTTGCCGTATCATATGAATGCCCAATTTTACATTTACTCCTTTTTTCATACTTTTACCACTCGCTTTTATACCTGTGTTAGAATGCTATCCGCGTACCATCTGGCGTACGGCGAAGGCTTCCAGGAACCGTTTCAAATTTGCATCGGAAATGGTCAGACGGATCAGAAGAGCTGCGGGTTGTTTCCACCGTGTTATTTTCTTCTATTTCCTTTGTGATGACCAGATTTGTGGATCATTCTGTACTTTATGGGAACCAACAAACACTGGTACCACAGCAGTAGTGGTGCAGATTACACAGTTTTGGCCCATCACACGAAACTAGTCGTTTGCATGTAGATGGAATAATCAGCAAAAGTTGGGCAGCTCCAAGCGGACGTAGGAAAAGGACTCTGCTGTTCCCCGAAAACAGTCTCCGACTAGATGATATTTTTCGTTATAATTGGTAGTGTTAATTCTGTGAAATTTTCGTCTATTACCAAAGTGGAGATGATTGTGACACGCCGGTTACATTTTTTTTTACAAAAGGCAGGTTTAATTTTTGTCAAAAATTTCTTCCATTTTTTGCACTGAGATTACCAAAAAAAATAACGAAAACGTTTGTTTTTCACTATTTCAAAATCTCAGTTTCGAGACTCTAACTCTAGCACCACGGAATTAATAAATCCAAGATGAAAAAGCACCATAATCACACTGGTCACAATCATATTAGCACGCAATACCCGTGAAAAACTGGCCACTTAACGAATAATTATTGTTATCTCTATTGGTTTGACTTTTTATTCGCCAGTAAACTACATCAAGAGCTGTCGCGATTGCGATCCCATTTCCAGACACTTCCCGGAATTGAAATAACATCAGCGTCTTAGTTCAAATTACAAAAAGCTTTTCGAAAAGTTAAGCAAATATCTGAGTGCTGCGTTGCTTCGCTTTAGTACATTCATATCGATTTGTTTATGGAAGTTTCTGGCACCTGCTAATTCTTTTTATTTTCGAAGAATCATTCAAATTTCAATAATTATTATGTCTATAATTTAATAATTATAACTTGGGTCATTTCATCTCAAATATGCACACTTCGTATCAGCTAACGTTTGCGGTAAAAAAATAGACTTTTCTCAGATGATGATGAAAAAAAAACTAAGACAGATAATTGAGTTGGATAAATTTCCCATTCCTGCAGACACTTTGTACTATAAATTTCCCCGTTCACGGCCAGCCCAGAGCGAATTGTCAGCCACAGCAGCACCTTCTTGGAGAATTTGGTGTGTGAAATAAATTTCACCTCGGAGCTTACCTCCTTCGCGGGAGAAGTGCAATACGAAGCACCCTGCCAGTCGTTGCCATCGAGGGTGAGAGAGGACTCGTCGTCCATCACCACTGCCACATCTTGAAACCAGTGGACGGGACTGCCGCTTCCAGACATGTATGTCTATGTTCTCCAGATACCTTTTCACTGTTTTACCGCATGCACGCAGCGATTTTGCCACTTTTCCCTCGGTCTTCCTCTTTAGCATCCCTTAAAGCTTCTTGTCGCTCAGGGTCGTTTGCCGTTTGGAACCGGGCTTTCATTCGATGCTCTGATCGTTGTCCATTAGTGTCAAGATGTTGTAAATGCCGTAACGGCCACACCCGGCGTCCACGAAGTGTCGCACGATGTCCATTTTTGAAGCGGCGGGGTACCGTTCTTTGAACGCGCACACTTCTGAACGGAGTAGCTTTACTTTTTTTGCCATCACAGTTAGAGTTTGACTGATAGAGCTGTCTATTTTTTTTTTTTTTTTTGAAGTAGAATACTTCTCTCAGGAAGTTCGGCTACATAGGTATGTGAAATGAAAATCTAAAACCGAAAAGTGTGAAAAATATGTCCAATTTCAAATGCTAATAAATCGGTTAGTATTCGGTGGATTTCCTTCGTTCTTGCAGCGATAGATTGGAAAATCTTCTAAGATTCTTCACAAAAGAAGATAATTGTAATTTTATTATTCACACTATTGTACTATTGAAAATAGTCAAGCCTTGTCAAAACGAAAAATTCGACCTCGGATTGGTCGTTATATGATTGCTTCCCAAGCACGGTCGACAGAATCATATACCTTGCAATTTTAAACATGCTATTTGGCCTATAAAAGAGCCTGTTTCAGCCGAAGTCGCTCATAATAGTTGTAGACAGCGACAACAGCAGTCGTCCTCCCTTAGCAGCAGCACTAGCAGTGCAGTGGATACCAGCGATGGCGGAAAGCGGCCACAGCTGTGGCGTAGCAATGGATAGCGCACTAGTTGCAGCGGATTCCAGAAACGATAGCAGCTGATGCAGGGACAGTGGATACCAATGGCAGCATATAGCGGCCACAACTGTGGCATGGCTATGGGTAGCGCACTAGTTACAGCGGATCTCAGCATCGATAGCGGCTGATGCAGTGAGGCACTATAGTGAAATGCAGTCGCTCTGCGATAGTGGGCACTAGTAAATGCATTCAATGAAAAGTTGACTCATTTTGACAACACGTGAGCCGTCTAGTTTTGAGTGTTAAATCAGCATTTCACTGTTTACTTTATCACAACGAATACCTTGTTCCCACTGTCAGTGGCAAAGATGTAATCGGCATCTTATCCGATACTAAATTAAACAACAAATTGTCCTTTTCAGGATGAAATAAAAACCTGATAATTAAAGCGTTAACGCTTTAATTATTAATTAATTAATGTTTTCTCTTGAGTTAATTTACGTTTTTAAATTTGGTCAGCATGCGACCAGACCGAACCAAGCGCCAAAAACATTCTTTCGAGTAATCGGCGTTGAAAGTTTTACCACCCCGTATGTTTTCTATAAGCTTCTGCAGGAAATTTTCGTTATAATGTTATTATAAACTGTTCAAATCATTTAATTTGTTCATAAAAGATAGATTATTAATTTTCGCATCCACTGGTGTTAAAAACTCAATTTTCAAAAAAATGGCGCTTGGTTCGGTCTGGTCGCTCGCCGACCATTTGTAAAAGTTATAAATTTTACTTTATTTTCGTGTCTCAGAACGTACTGAATAATCTTTTCCTTCAGTTATGAGCACGACATCCGAAAAAATTTCATCTCAAAATTTAAAAATTGTCAAGCCCCAACCATGACAAGCAACTTACTATATTATTGAAAATGGTCAATCCTTGTTGAAGCGCAAAATTCGATTGATCCGATTAGTCAACGTTTATTTACTAGAAAAAATGACTGACACGCAAGCAGCCTGGTTATCTTTCTTGTAAAAGTATTCTACTTCAACCTTGCGGTCGTGGCTTTGCACACAACACTCCTGTTATTTTATCTCACTTTTAGGTGAATTAATCAAAAATTTATTTGCATCAAAAGATGCCTCTTAAGATCTACAAAAATTTTGTCGAATACACTTAAGCGTTTAAATGGCATTTTTATACTCAAAAGGCTGACGATTACGATTTTCGCGTTTTGAACCACTGTGCCGAGACTCGAACCTTATTAGACCAGCATCGTACCTCGATACCAGCTGGGTGATTTTTCATGGCGTAGTTACTCTCATCGAAAAGTCGCTGGAGTATCAAGAGACGGCGCTACGCTCATTTCGACACGCCATGCCTCCTCCTTCACTGAATGGGTTCTTACTGAACTTTTATAAAGAAGTGAAACACCTAGGGATTATTCTGGATAGTAAGCTGTATTGGACAGCTCAAACTGACTGCTTACTCAAAAACTGCAATGGAGTGACAGCCCAAGCAAAGCTTAACAAAGTTCTACGACTACCTCTACATGTACATGTAAAGAAAAAAGTGGAACTCGGTGCACTAAGGCTTCAACGACATAAAACAATTTTCGTTTCGATCTTCGTATTCTAAGAGAGTTTGAAGTTACACCTTTAGTCACCACAGTATCAGACTGCATGGCGATTCAGGATAATCTTGACGTTTCATATAAGGTGATTGAAACCAATCGCCACATGTGGAGTAGGGATGATTCTGCACATCCATCAAGCATAATCTCTTTCTATACAGATGGGTCAAAAAAAGGATCCAACACTGGCACCGGAGTCTACGGGCCCGGTGTTAGAGAAACTGTTCCACTGGGTGTATGGCCCACCGTTTCTCAAGCAGAAGTATATGCCATACTCGTCTGCGCCAAGATATGTCTTAAACGTAATTCTAGAAAAACATTTCAAAAGGTCCTATCTGCTTTTATCGTTTCTCCGGAGCGTCTTTTTATTTTGGTAATGGTTCAGCTTTAGTAACTTTCCCAAGCGTGGTTTTTGTTCAGAAGGCTAGAGTGATCCCTCCACTATCAACGCGTGCAAAAAACGTGGCATAAAAGGTGTTTGATAAGTTGTGGTGACTGAATGAAAGTGATCGATCAAAAAATCGAACGTAGCAGAAAGGACTTTTAGAACTGTTTCTCTAAAATTACAGGCATACGAAAATCGCCATTTTCTCGAAAAGCAAAGCTACACTATTGGCACTAATGTCCGTCGAATACGCGTCCAAATTAGTTTGGGAGTGCAGCTCAGCACTACGCGAGCAATCCTGGCAGAATCAAGCTCTACTGCACTGGGTACCTGGACACTGTTGCACCGAGGGCAATGAAAACGCTGACTACCTCGTAAAACAAGAATCAGCACCTTGGGTCAAGACACTATTGATATATTGCGAAATATTTTGTGCACCCCTCTATTTATTTCATAACTATTTGACGTTATATTATCGTTGGAGGGTTGTCCTGTCAATTGAATAAACGATAAATATCATAAACGATAAATATCAAAATATATCTGACGATATAAAGGTGTCTAACCCCTAGATCAGCACAGCAACTCATTGTACCTGAGCCATTTCTGAGCACCTCCAAATCCGCCGTCAAGCGCGAACTTAAATCATGAGAAACGCTAGAAATAGCTAACCGATGACAATAAACAGGGTTGCAGACAAGCTAAATAGTTAATCCCTCCAAACCCTGCTATAACCAAGAAGCTTCTCGGTTTCACACGAGAGTTATTACCACACACTGTCCTGCTTTTTCTCACCTGAAAAACATCGGAATTGTCGAATGTGATAACTATCGCTTCTGCAACTTTGCAGTTCAAACGTCCGCTCACCTGCTTTGTCATTGTGAAGCCCTTGCATTTGCAGAGTACTACTTCTTCGAACGTTACCTATTAACTCCATATCAGGTATGGAACTCTAATCCCAAAAAGTTCGTGAGTTTATTTGGCTATGCGTTACCAAATTGGGATACAGCGTTACTACCAACCAACTCCATCAATGAGTACGGGTACCTCGTAATCTATGTACAGCAATCAGGGGCTGCCACAAAAAAAATCAGTATGATGGTCGCAATGGCTCTTTTAGTCCCAATGCCGTTCAGGCATACAAAAAAGAGGAAAAAATTGAATCCACAGGCACAGTCAAATTTTTCCACTAGACGCTCAATTGTTGATCTGTATCTTGAATGGTGGATCAGAATGGTTGCCCTGTGTTACATGGAATTGTACTATTTTATAGTTAATTTGAGCGTCTCAAAATAATGCAGAAATGACGAGAAGCTAGTTATTCTATACAAAATTGAACAAATTATTCAAAACTGATTTGGATATGAATTAAAAATAAATGAATAAATGATAAATGAAATAATTCAAAATTCATTTTGATTGATTTAATAATTATTTTAAAATGATTAGTGGTATAGTACTATAGACATGATTAGTATATTTTAGTACAACAAAGGGGCATATAAACATATCACAAAACAAACAACTACGACTTGATATTTTCGCTGCAAGTCACATACTTCATTGCAGTTCGTAGGGAAACGAAATTGGATCGGCATTACATGATAGCTGGTCTCAAAGAGCTGGCGGAATGATGAAAGAGTTTATTACCATAACAAAACGATACCTTTTATTGGCATAATTCAATTGATAATGTAGCAGTGAAATTACATTCGTGTTTCAGGAGCAAATAAGTAGGTGTGGTAGTTCAAAGAATAATTTGTTTTCGAGAAAGTCTAATCAATATGTGTTATCACGTTATTGCAAGCAAATTGAAATTGATAGTAAAACCTATAGAGTCGATGTAACTTTCTCATGTTTCTGGTTTATTAGAAGGATTTATAATGATAAATATCCATCTATTCGATTCAATATCATTCTTAACCTAGAATCTGCCAGATCTAATGAGCAGACTTGATCGAAACTTCGGATCGAAGATATATTTACTACCATTCTATGAACTTAACAACAATTATCAGGTCATACGAGACATTAAAGTCATTAAAAATAGAGGACATAAAAAAATACAATAATAAACGTTTTTCTTCAACAGAAAAGCAAAAAACTCATTTACACTCAGCTTCTCTCTCAATTACCTACTCTCTGGAAGCAGGCACTTCCTTAATGGCCAATATATAACTGATATCTGTGACCATAATTTTCGTATTACTATTCGAAATCCCCTGTTGCAAAAATGTCCCAAGCAACCAGTTTCCTAGTGTTGATCGGTCTGGTAACGTATTGTAACGATCAAAATTTAAAGTGTGCCGCGGGTACTCAGTATTACATTCCAGATGTTACGGTAAGTTAAAGGACTTAAATGTAGTTCACGGTATACATTTTGTGCTCTACTGTCCCCGGTTAGGGCAACTGGTATCAAGCGACAGAGCATTGCAACTCAATTGGAATGCGTTTGGCTGTCGTCACCAATGCTCAAACTAACGCTAATGTGATTGCATTTGTAAAGGCAGACAGTAGGAACATTCCCGCTGTTTGGATCGGAGGAAATGATCTCGGCAAAGAGGGAGAATTTTACTGGCAACCAACGGGGGAAAGGTTCAGTTACACTTCTTGGCAACCGGGACAGCCAGATAATGCGGCGGGGGGCAGTGAGAATTGTGTGGTAATGCCAGCGAGCTATAGCTGGAATTGGAATGATTCAAGATGTCTGTTGGTACAATATTTTGTGTGTGAAAATGTTGAGCCTAAAAAAGTGGTAGTGTTATTTTGAAATTTTCTAATAAAATTGTTTTTTTTTTCTTCTAATTCAGTTTGCGAGTATCATTTTTTTATAATTTACTGACGAGGAATATCACAGTGTTACAATTTCAATAAATTAATAGATATTTCTGTAGAAATCTTGTATCAAAATTCAAAAAATCTGTGATCTCGCATTATTGCTGTCATGCTCACCACTGGTGACCAAAATAGGTGGTTTAGTTGTTGTACTGTTGGTGAGATTTGTACCTGAAAAAAAGAGATAAAAAAACAAAATTTATTATTTGCTGCATTCAGCTTAGAATTAATTTCTACTGAGATAAACAAAATCTCAATCAAAAATTTCATTCGGTCTGCAGTGGTGCAGACAGTGGTAGAAATATTGGCAGAAAAGTTTTTCAGGAAGAATCCGAAAAAAAGCTCGAAACAAGAAAAAAAAAACAAACAGTAATTAGATAAAATAAACCAACCCCTTTTTTTAGATTGTAATCAATTCCAAAGGCCGGACTTTTTTTTCCTCTTCCCTGCATCTTTCGTCCAATAGCATTTCAACCAGAAGCAAAGTAAAGCCCAGATGCAATTCAACCAACCAATATAAAAATATTTTCACGAATCCAACGGCCAATGGCTCCGGCTGGCTGTCTCCGCTCCCACAGCGATGACGGGGGAGGATAAAAACACATTCGAAAGTTAATGTGTATTTTTATCAGTCCCAAATTTCGGTGGGCGTGAAATGCTGTAAGGCCAAACTGTAGAAAGGTAGGTACCTACTGAAATACTCATCAGCCGGCTGAAACAGTTGAATTGCCGAGCGTATAGACCAAAAGCTGGCACGTAATGCCCGGTATCAACATTACCCGCCTCGGCTTCGACATCGTGACCAAATTGTATTTTCCTTTCCGTTTGCGAAGGGGTTTATGGGCCGAGTCGTGCGGTATGCGCGGTTCAGGTTGCGGTCGGTTTGGGCAACACAGGGAAGCAGCAACGGCTGATATTCAAGGTAAAAGCACTTCTTGCCGTTTGGTTGGCGTAGACAACGTTGCCCAGCTCCGAAGCTTACGGCGCATAGTGTAACATTTTCTACAGAGAGTGTACTTTCTAGAGTGGTTCAAAATATTCATCCACTTGTCAGCGCTAGAAAATCAAAACCCTTGTAAACTTTTCACTGCAAAATTTCTTTTCTATTAATAGCCACTTCGTTTCGTGACACAATTTTTATTTGACTACAATCTAGACTCTGGGTGGAGGAAATCCGTACCCGCAATAACGCGCACATGCACTTAATGAACATAAAGTCCATGTTATCACAAGCAGTTTCGCAACAAAATGTGGCTCTCTGCGTCTTATTTCAGGGGCGCAGCAGTGGAAAGCACTTGAAACCCAAACGAATGCTGCAATATGCAAAATTTTGTACCGTTCTAGTGCTCGGTCACCGATGCTGCTGCATAGTGGGTAACCTGGCGGGTCAAATCGATTGAGAACATTTGCGTTTATCATACAACCATAAATGTGAGAGCTCTCTTTCTCTCACTCACTGTGCAGCTTTGCATTTTATTCGAAGGAATAACAATAATAGTTGAATTGTATATCGTTTATTTTATCAAACGAGGGGATGGCCATTTTATTTCCGTAGCCTCCGGAGAGGGGGGTTTGGAAAATGGTGAGCTCTGAAGCAGTGACCTGAAAAAGGGCAAAAATGTGTAAAGGTGTACTTGGCAAGTGCTGTGCAGGAGATAGGGAGAGAGAGAGCGGGGTGTGGGCAGACTTCGTGGCCGCAAAAACCTGAATAACGAGCAGAACAGTTCAAGTCTAGGAATACGGAGCTGATGGTTCGTCCGACCGGCTGAAACATACAACCAACTCTCGACCACTCCAATCTCTCTTCAGCAGGATCGTCGGTAGAGGGGCACGATGTGGGTCAGCTTTTCAACAGTTGCACACGGAGTGCAGCCAACGTAAAAATAATTCAATTGCACCAGAATCAGGTTTTAATCTCGGATATTAAATCTAAACGGTGAAAGAGCACGTGTTATAATGGTAGGATTTCTACGGAGCTTGCCTTGCTTCGCAGCGTTACTGACGACTGGCTTGGTGCAGGCACGGTTTCCTCTTAGCCACAAGTAGTAGAATCTCAACCTAGAATGTAAATTCGAGTGCCACCGGCAGAAACGAGTGACTGTTGAAATAATGACATCCAATTGTTGCGGGAATAGAAGACGATGGTAGGATAAAAAGAGATGGATGCTTCAGGTAGACAGATACAGCATGTGCAGTCGAGAAGCAACCAAGTACCAAGTGGGATTAAATCTGGTTTTAAATTTGGCATTAAAACGGTGACTTGCCGGAGGAGATAAATCTAAATTGAAGTAACAATCAATCAAGTATCATTGTGTTGAGAATTTTCAACCGTTATTGGGGAAAAGCGTGGAAATTTTTAACTGCATAAGATAGTACCCCGATTTGTGAGCAAGATTTCGATCACAGACCTTTGAACGAATATGATTGACGTATATATCATAACGACGTATGCCATAATATTGTTAATAAATGATTAAGCATGCGCATGTTTAAAAAAAAACGGGTAGATATTCGAGTTTCAACCTGAATATCAAATAAATCAAGTAGTTATGAAAGCTTATTATAACTTTGCCTTTTCTCGCTATTCAATAATGATAAAAAAAAATATAGTTTGTTACCTATCTACTTATTTATTGCGATTTATACTTATGAACATTTTCTATTATTCAGAAAAAATACCTAAATTACTTAAATTCTAGGCATTCCACAGCCATGGCGAGCATTGAATATTGAGATTTCATCAATTAATCAATTATCAATCTCCTGTTCCAGTATTTCCACGATGATCATCTTAATTTTTAAGAATGTGTAAAAACTTGCAACCGTCATTTGATTGTCTCCCGCACATGCTGATCGACGGCCGGTACTTTTCAGACGTCATATAAGGGCGGTCCTTTCGAGGGCCTAACATCGACTCGGATCACTATCTCGTGGTAGGCAAGATTCGCGCCCGGTTGTCCAACGTATTTAAATCGAGATCGGAGAGGAAGATACGTCCGGTCATCCAGAGGTTATCAGCAGAAGGAGTTGCTGCAGAGTATACTCGGAAAGTTGATAGACGGATCGGTGAACCAGCTGGAGGGGATCTGAATGAGCAGTAGAAGCACATCCACGATGCGATCAGCGTGACGGCGCGAGAAGTGATAGCTTGACAACGGGAACCACGCGTAATGGGTGGTTCGATGCTAAGTGTCTAGAGCTGACGGAAGAGAAGAAACGGGCCTACACCAACAGCTAATCGTGTGACGCGTCAGAGGAAAGAGAAATACCGGGGGAGGCAAAAGCTGCCGAAAACCACCGTTGTAAGAAACCGTTGTAAGAAACTTCACCGTTGTAAGAAACGAGAGCACTACGGGTATTTTTACCCGATACCCGTACTCGACGGGTTCGGGTCGGGTTTCGGGTAACGCCAAAACATATTTTTCGGGTACGGGTCGGGTACTTGTTTTTGTGTGAAAATATTCGCTATGGCGGTGGGGCTTATCACGGGAGTCACTTCACGATGAAGTGACAACCGTAATAGGCACGGTGAAAGTGATTCCCATTTGATTTGCACGCGTCTTTTTTCACCGTGAGCTTTTTTCACTTCGTTCTCACCGTGAAAAGACTTCCGTGATAAGCCCCGTTGTTTCTATTCGCCCAGTAAATTGGCGGACCGGGAGTTTTCCCTGAAACATGAGTAAAAGGTTGATAAATACCCTAGGGCAAATCTGGAATTCACTGTCAAAACTTCAAATGCTTTACTACAAACCCAGTACAGCACACGAACAAGCTCAAAGTGGAACAAAATGGCTTCCACAGCCTAAGCTTTTTAGCACCCGGGAAACGCTCTGAACTCGAGCCTCCATTTTGAAATTTTTTCAACAAACTGATAGTAGTGATTCTAAGCTATAAATGACTGTTGTTGCTATTGAACTAGTTCTTTTACTTTTTTTACTATTGAACTAGCCGAAATTTTTACATGATTTCGAATATAATCAAAGACTTGATGTAACACTTTTAAAGCTCAGAAGTTTTGTTTCTATTCACCCCACTGTTTCTATTCACCCCGTTTTACGGTATTTGAAGAAACTGTGAATGTTAGTGTGTAAGGAAAATGACGCAAGTGCTGCACGGGGTTCGATGGGTAGCGTTATGAGCTAGGTGCGGGCGTTTAGTAGCCTAGGAAAGGAGCTGATGCTCTGAAAGGTTCACTCACCGTTCTGAACCGACTCATATGAACGGCTCATGGTTCACAATGATTCACGAGCGTTGGCAGTTCGTATTTTCTCGGTGAACTTCGGGTTCGCGCAAACCAATTAGTTCTGGTGCGCTCAAAGAACCGTGGCTCTTTTTCGGGAGCCGTTCGTTCTTTCGCTCTTTCCTTAGAACCGGTTCATATGAACCACTCGTGAGCCGTTCGCCCATCTCTAATTGAAGTATCTGTTTAATTTGTATGGGAGACCTCCCTCCCCTTTCAGAGTACGGTGGAGTGTCAAATCACCATAGCAATTTATGTCTGATTTGTATAACAGCCCTTCCATCCAGAAGTGGGAGGGGTGTCGAACCATCATGAAAATATATTTTGTTCCCAAAAAACCTCAAAATTTGGTTCCCTTAACTTGATAAGTTCTTAGGTTGTGAAGAAAATTAGGTTTCATTTGTATGAGCCCTCCCTTCCAGGAGAGGCAGGGGTGTTAATCCACCATGGAAATTTTTCTTGCTATCAAAAACCTCAGCATATCAAATTTGGTTCCATTTATTTGATTATCTCTCGAGACGTGCAGAAATTTGTGTTTCTTTTGTGAAAAACCCCTCCCTTCCAGAAGAGGGAGAGGTGTAAAACTATTATTGCCATATTTGTTACCCTTAAAAACATTCATTTGCCAAACTTGGTTCCATTTACTTGGTTAGTTCTTGAGATGTGCAGAAATTTGTGTTTCGTTTTTATGGAACCCCTTCCTTCCAGAAAAAGGAGGGGTGCCGAACCTATATGGACATATTTGTTATCACTACAAACATCCACATGCCAAATTTGGTTTCATTTACTTGCTTAATTTTCGAGATGTGCAGAAATTTATGTTTCATTTACATGGGATCTCTCCCTTCCATGAGAGAGAGGGGTCTAAAACTATCTTAGTAACCTTCCCCGGCCCCTAAAACCCCTATGTACAAAATTTCTTGCCGAGCGGTGCAATAGTTTCAGAGCCTATATGGATCAGACAGCCAGACAGACAGACTGGACTGCATTTTTATATGTTCAGAAGATCTCTGTTTGTTCAAATTTTCAAGTACAGTCATTGGAATGATCTTCAAAGTAGGGGAGAACCGTACAAGACGCACCAGTTGGGTAAGATGGCCCATGCTATTAATTCCCAAAAATACCTACACATGTGGCGTTTTGTGACGAAATTCTTCGCTTTTCTCCTCAAAACCCAGCTTCTCTACAGTTCTCATATAAAAAAGTATGCCATAACGACTAAAATACTCAAAAAACTGTGCAATTGGCTGTGGCTCTGTCCAACATGTAATTATTCATGAATTTCATTTAAGCTTTTATGATTAACTGACTTGTAAATAATACAAAAAAACTATGGTTCCCCTAACCTTTACACTTTTGGAGTTTATAATACTATGAGTATTTTAATTATTTTACTAACTTTCGTCAACATTTAGAGCTTGCAGGAGATTGCTTGGCAACTTAGAGCCTTTTCCTTTATTTTTGATTTTACTTTCGAGACTTCAAGCGCTTCTCACTTCGCGTGCTGATTTCTGCTAGTGGCGTATTAGCCTACTGCTTTGGAGCGTACTGACCTCTGTTGTGGTGCGTTTTGGTCACGGGCTTGTTTGGCTACACGTTCAATGTCGCTTTGAAATGATTTGAAGCGCTGTAAATCGCGCAAATGCTCAACTGGTGAGCAACATCATTTCAAATCGCCTGGAAATACGCGAAAAATTAATCGACCATTTTTGATTTGAATGAAACTTTGCTTAGCAAACTGAGCATTTTTTACAGATGGAGAGATATTTTACACCCATGAGTTACTTTCTAAAAGGGCGTATGCCTTTTGGCATAGGTTTTATTCGAAGCATTGTAGTCCAGGAACCGTTGGCTGTATAGAAAAACTTTCTGAGAATGAGTTGTAGCGAATCGAAAATGCATCATAAAAAATATCCACTGTACGAAAAAAAAATTTTTTGACCAAAAAAAAAATTTAAAATAAACATGAAATTTCAATTTAAAGAAAAAGAGTTCAATTTTTTTTTATTATTTTTTTAAAGAAACTTGACGTTAATACGCAACTTTTAAAAAAAGTCCAGGATGGAGAAATGAAAAACAATTTTGTTATGGTAGATTAATTTTTTTATGAAAATTCTAATTCAAACATTTTTCAAAATATTTGTATTCTGATGATTTCAAATGATGCAGAGAGTCATTTTAAATCAAAAAGCTCTTGGTAGTAAACATTCTAAAGGCATTGGTTTTTGAGTTATTTCTAATTTAAGCTCGAAAAATTATAATTATTTAGAAAAATACACGTTTTTCTTAATTTTTTTATGGTTCTCCAGCAAAAGCCATACGTTCATTGGAATGCTTAGTGATATAAATATATATAAAAATCAAATATTTATTTTCGAGTTTTATTATCTTAGGAACATATTTTTTTATGACATAGATACTTTACGGAACTAGTTTCACCTTATATTTTATATACATCATAAGTAAATGATTCGTCATCTTTTGAAAACAGCTTCGTTTGTATCTTATTTTTTGAAATCGGAACAAAAGAGTAATACTTTTGTGTGGCAGCTATTATTATAGATTTTTTGAAAATATTGCTCCATTCTGTTACTCCTTGTTCATATTCTTCATATGATACCCAACTAAATGACATTTTGATGAATTTTTATTACTTTTCTGATTAGACCAATCATACAATTTTTTTGCGCTTGTAATGGGATGTTCATGTTCTTCAGCTAAACTTGCATTTCCTGCCATTCGTTTTAATATGCCACCAATTGTATCGCATGGGCCTTTACTATGGAAAGTCGCAAAAAAATGCCACTCTGCATCGGCGTTATATTTTGTTTTGAACTTGCAAAGTTTTTTCTATTTTTATATTGTGAGGCAGCTCCACCAGACATCAATATCGCTTTTTTGGCCGGAATAAGTTCAAAGCTGCTTAAAATAGGAGCACTAAATTACCACTAACAGTCAGACGGAACTAAAAAATAATAATCTTGGGTTTAGAACTACCCGTAAAAGCAAAATTAGCAAGTTTAGAATAATAGTACAACATTCGGTATAAAGTGGCTGGAAGACGCTTGTCAAACTTCCAGAGCCCGATTTATACTGCACTTTTTATTAGTTTTTTCTATAAACCAAGCAAAAAAATGAAAGGTTTACTTTGTGCGACTAATTTGTTATTTAGGTAATGAATGCGACGCGGTTCTCTATAATTTTCTATTTAGTTCTGTTCGGTTTCCACAGTTTGATTAAAAATTAATAATGTAGTGTATGATTAACGACAGGTATTCGTTACGCGGGTTGAATTATTGAGGCTCTCTCAGTCTTTTTTACAAATATTATACAACGATTTGCGTAAATTGACCGACGTTTCTGCCGTAGTGGTGGTGGCCTTTTTCAAGGGAAGTTAAGCTTAGCCCGCATAAATAATGTAGTTTTTATGTTGTTCTCTGATACCGTTTTTATTTTTAAGTCCTATTAATTTCACCAGAGTATTCGAAAATAACATTTAATATTAATAAGTTCATTTATTATTTATTCGTTGATAGAGGTGAACAGTAGAGAATAGTCGCCAGTGGTATGTGATACGACAATAGATTCTGGAACAGAACCACCGTCCCAGTAGTTTAATTGGTCAAAACACCATACCGGAGACAAGGAGATTGCGGGTTCATGTTCCGTCTGGATGCGGTATATTTTTCCAAATCTGTATCATATTTTCAGTTCGCTTATTTTTCGCTTCTCCAGCTGCACACACTGTCTGCCTTCATTAGAATATTTATTACGCGGAAAAGAAATTAGAGATTTCAGGCAGCAGGCTAGAACACAGTAAAAACAGAGGAAAAATACAGCATTTATCAAATCATCATTTTAAAGTACCATGAAACTCAAAGGGTTCTCTGGATGTTGAAATTTAATCTAGATAAAAATACAAAAAATTCAGACATTTCTGAGAAAAAAAAAAACTGAGAAAAAACTTAATAATTTCACTCCACAAGCGACATTTTAATTAAGGCTTATAGAGTAGTTTTAAAATCTGAAAAAAACTCTACGATTCATTGTATTCAGTCGGTGATTGAGTTAAAATAAAATTGATTTTATCAATCACTGCCTGCTTCAGATTCCACTAATGAACAGCAGCACACTATAATTTTTCCAAGAACATAAGAAAAAGCTTTTGTCATTCACAATCAGAAAAGTAAGTTTCGAGCCAACCACAAACCAGCTTCACTCTCCTAATTGAACAAACTTGTTACCGGTTTCCAGCAGCCCGTATTTTGCAGCTTCCTGCATCTAATTTGCTTTTTTCCCGCCAGGCAACTTTCAACTACTCCCAACCATCTAACCAACTGTGTTCCAGCAAATCCAATTGTAATATGGGAACAAAACTGTTTGAATCCACCTAGTGGAACGGTTATTTATTTGTATTCCCTCTGCCGATTATTCTAATAATTTTGGGTTATCAAATGGTCCATTGAATTTGCCTAAAGCGGCAGCACTACTGAACTGAGTTCTGATTAGCATAACATGATGATTCAGACGAACTCCACAATCACACCTCCGGGCCTCGTTTTGAACGTCTACTTTAACTTTAATTATCTCAACTCTCTGAGCCAGGAAAGCAAACGGCACAGAAATAAAACCACCGATTCAGCCAGAGCTCAACATCGGAACAAACCTTCAGCATGTTTGCCGTACACAGCTCAATGCGGATTCTTCCCCGTAGATGGCACTCTCGGGTGGTGGAGCACGGGCAGAAAAGTGGCAGTTTTATCCCCTCCTACCATTAGACGCCCACCATTCGCATTTATTCATCAAGCACCGTCATCTCAATCTTGATCGACACAAATTTCAGCCTTAATTACAGACCATCCATTTCGTTTGGTTCCGGGTTCGTTTCTGGCCGCATCAGGATACGACTCGGTGAGTTGGAACTGGTGAAGTTTTCCTCTTTTTTTCTCTCTCTGTGCCAGCTTTTCTCTCGCATTCACCGGAAACCAAGATTAATTGGTATCGACAAAGCACTGAATTTCTGGCCAGCTCTGCCAGAACTAATGATAAATCGATGAAGACCATTTCGGCTAATGTTTACTGATGAAAAGGATCCGTGGGAAGGCTAGGATTATACTGAAATGGGCTGCCGAACAAATTCCGAGCTGAAGTTGGATTATACAGTCGTCAATCTTAGTGGGTGATGAGTGTGGATTATGATTCGTGTAAAGAGGTTGGTCTTTAGAAAGTAAAGATCCTAGTATCGATTTTGAAGGGAAGATTACTATCTCTGTGTAACCTTTGCATTGTATTGCAGTGTGATGAAAAAAGTTAAACACAAATGAATAAAACAATTCTCCCAGCGCAGAGACCTTCGATATGGCCTTTCTGTATATGAATCGTAATGCGAAATACGATACAATAGAAACTAGAGGACAAAAGTTCCCGGTCGTCTTCTCAGCCATCAGTCGACTGCAAATCCGTTCTCGACTGTCCTAGTGTGCTGGATTACTCGTCATAATTTTATTGCTTGGCTTGGCATTTTCTTTTGAATAGTAAATAGGGGCGGCAGTAGTGGCACAACAGAACAAAGGCGAACCGATTTCCCTGCAGTCGTTCCCATGGACCAACCTCCTTTCGGGATGCCCTCTTCTGCTCAGGTTTCCATGACAGCAACCGCAGACAGGCTGCTCCAAACAATCGTTTTAACACTATTACATAATATGTACGGGAGGATCAGTAAACCACTCGCCTTCGGGGTTTAGAAGATGTACGAGAAAGGCGGCCAGGCAACCGTCTCTCGACTAATATTTTCGACAGATTTTCCGCGTAAGACCTAGCACAGACTGTGTCAGCTTCTTACCAAAATTGAACAGCTTGGCGTAAAGCAGGATGCTAGAAAGTGATAAAAGTTCTTCCAGAATAGGGGAGAACTGTACAAGACGCACCAGTTGGGTAAGATGGCACATGCTATTAATTCCCCACAGTACTTACACATGTGGTTTTTTATGACGAAATTCTTCGCTTTTCTCATAAAAACCCAGCTTCTCTACAGTTCTCATATAAAAAAGTGTGCTATAATGACTAAAATACTCAAAAAATTGTGCAATTGGCTGTGGCTCTGTCCAACATGTAATTATTCATGAATTTTATTTAAGTTTTTATGATTAACTGACTAGTAAATAATAAAAAAAACTATGGTTCCCCTAACCTTTACACTTTTGGAGTTTATAATACTATGAGTATTTCAAACCAATTCACTAAGTTTCGTCAACTTTTATCTAAAAACAATCAAAATTGAAATTGGGGCAGAATGCACTATGAAGAGCTTGCAGGAGATTGCTTGACAACTTAGAACATGTTCCATTATTTTTGATTTTACTTTCGAGACTTCAAGCGCTTCTCACTTCGCGTGCTGATTTCTGCTAGTGGCATATTAGCTTACTGCTTCGGAGCATACTGACCTTTGTTGTGGTGCGTTTTGGTCACGGGCTTGTTTGGCGGCAATGGTAATTTTTACCAAAAAAGTCATTGAAATCGAGTATTTTATAATAAACTTCGTCATAAACATACAATAAATAGATTCTACAGTTATCCTACACGTTCAATGTCGCTTTGAAATCATTTGAAGCGCTGTAAATCGCGAAAATGCTTAACAGGTGCGTTTTGTACAATCCTCCCCTACCTAGCTGTCATTTCGCTTTTCTATTCATACTCACAACACTCTATCGCAGCCGTTGTGCATGTGATGTGCGCCCAAAGGCGGACATTGTTCGAAACACCACCCATCAGTAGCAGAAGTTAAGCTTCGGCGGCTCTGTTCGACGTGGGAGGAAAGTTCTGCTGCCGCGAGTGTGTTTGATTTCCAACTGTCAGGTATTCTGATGGACACAATCCTACGCCATATACTGCAGATTGTCACTAGTTTAGATATTGGTGAATGTAACGATTTTACGAGCATAACGACATAACATGTTCAAAGTGGAGCCAGAGGGCATGTGCAGACAGTGATAATTACCGAGGATGACGCAAATGTCAGTGTCAAAACTACTGGATAATAAACTCTGAATCTTTGATTAATATCTCTGAATTTTTATCAGGTATAGAAAAGGAATTGATTAACGTTACAAAAAAAACCTAAATAAGCCATCAATTGTTTAAGATGCAAGTTTAATGAACAATTGGTTCTTTTGGAGTCGAAGAGAAAGAAAATTGTAGAACAAATATAATTTAAATACCTAATCATAATTATCGAGAGTAATTAAGAGCGCTCCAAAATTATTCCAGCAGACACGCGGAGAAAGTTTGTTGAGTCAGGTTGGAAAGCTTTCGGATGTATTCACTTTGGTATTTTCATTATGATTATAATAAAAAGTTAAATAACATTACTTTGATCTCAAGAATTTTGAATTGTACTTTTTGAAGAAGAAAAAGTAGACACATCCAGTGGCTTGTCTCTACAAGTGAATATCTCCTATCTTTACCTGTAATACTTTAAACTTGGCTTTATCACCTATGTTTTTGAACGTTTAGAAGAATAATTTGCAGTCTTTTTTATAGACCTCAAAAAAAACTTATATAAGTAATTCTGAACCCAATTGAGAATTATTCTGTGGTTGTCTCCGCAGCTCGCGTTTCGGGGAACAACGGGCAACACGGACAAGGCGGGCTCATATCTATATAAATCATTGAAATTAACAAAAAACAAATAATGCCAGTTGCATACCAACAGGATTCTGGGAGTTTCGAGATATTATGCCCGCAAAAGTTCCAACTTTAATCATCTAATGTGTCTTTCCAAAACGCATAATGATTGCTCTGATTTCGCACAAAAAATGTGTGAAATGCATAAAGTATCAGTTGTACAATGATTTCATGGACAGAGATCGGAATCATGTCGAATTCGTTTTCGAGGTGTAGCTACACCTTTTCCGGACTACACTTTGCAGCTTCAAATAGAACATTTTCAGTGTAGTTGCATTGGTATGGGTAATAATGAGATAGCTGTCAACTTGTTTTGTTTTGGTCATTATCGCCATCGTCATTCTGTCTCGTTTCCATTTCATATGTCCATCTCGCAAATGTGCTGAAAAAAAAATTACCTGACACTTTACCACGTGGAACGAGAACCAAAACAAACCAATTTTGACACATGCGTGTGAATGTGTTGGTAACTTCCTAAAGTACACTCTGCTTTTCTCGGGTGCAGTCCGGGACAGAAAAAGGGTAGTCAGAGACAGAAAAAGTGTAGTCCGGAAAGTCAAATAACATATTTACGGTGTCAAAAGTGTAGTTTGAGTGTAGCTACACCGCGAAGACGAAAACGACATCAGAATGTGTATCATACACACAAATTCGTGATGTTTCAGCAAACTTCGGCTTCGGGCTAAAGATCTGTTTCGGAGCGCTCAAAAAACCGCTGCTTACTTTCGCGAGCCGGTACGTATCAAAAGCTACTGCATCCCTAATCGCTGTCAGCAAACGAAACAGCCAATAGCGCACCTTGTTGCAACAGAAATTACTGGCGCTGGTGCCAGTAACGTGTAACCGAATGCATATGAATAAAACCAGAGTCGTAGGTAAATTCAAAATTTTTTGAACAAACCCAATGTCTTTTTGTTTGTTTTTGATTCGATGATGTTTTTAAATGAGCGGATTCATGAAAGGGAATCAATCAGTTGATATTTTCATCAATTCATTCATGACCAAAATCATCAGTGTCAATCAAATAGGTTCACAATACTTTTTTGGATCATTCTGATATTTATTGCCCAGCTCACGATATGATTTCACCGACCGACCAGGCGTTTCCGCCCTCAATTTCGCTCAAACTTTGCTCTCTTGCAAAGTGAATTTTCGTCCGGAACCAGATTTTTTTTAAAGGTATTTCCATTTTCGAAGAGTTTGACAATACTGTATGTAAATGTTTTTTTTTATTTCTAAGATCTTTGAAATAGTGGAACACTTCACTTTTGGATTTTTCTTTATTTCGGTCTTCTTCCGACAACGCCTTTTTCTCAACTAAGTGTCACTTGACAGAATCGACTGGTCGTGTTACCAGTTATATAAAAGTGGATCTTCATTTTGTGGAAAAGGATTTTCGATTTGTGCAGCACTTCGAAACCATATACCATGTAATTTACATGATGTAAATGATGTGAATGATTCCATCTGCGCAGCGGACGGTAAGCTTTAAACACGTGCTTTTTTGCGCAGTGTGTCGTCCCGTATAGAAAAGTAATTTGCGGTTTTCGGTTATTTTAGTGAAAACTGAAATGAAAATTAAGAAAAGCCAATGATCTTAAGTAGATGCAGATCTTACACTCCTGCAGTTTTATTCCCTGGCCATTGTAAGGGCATAGTCAGGTATCCAATGAAAGGTTTAGTTCGCAGAAAGATACTGGTCCCAATTATCATCCTTGTGGCAACAGATGAAATTATTATTGTGCTTTTCCTATGATGATCATTGTATAGTAGTTTTTAAAAAATTGCGCGTTGCCCAAACGTGATTTTTAAAAAACAGGACTTTTTCAAGCTAAAAACCACTTTTTTGCAATTTTGCAATATTTATGAATTTCTATATGGTAATTTCTGAATATTTGGCATGGTTTAGTTCAGCATCGCATTTAGTTATTTGACACACAGAGCCCATTAAACATAGCAAAAAGTGATTTCTTCCTTAATTTTCAGATAAAACCCATCAAACACACAGAAAAAAAAAATCATTCAAGAACTTAAACTTTTACTGCAAAGCTGAATTCATGACAAAAATTTACATAAAAATTTACATTGGTGTTTTTATATGTGATGAAAAACTAGGCATTTTTGACAAATATGTCCAATAACTTTTTACCTGCAAACAATTATTTAGAACTTCGAAATGTTCTACAAAAATATCATTAAAATAGGAGAATGGTATCCATGACACGATCGCATGACGTTGGACTACGGCATTTTTATATTCCATTCAAACAAATAGTAAACGGAATTGTAACTCTAGTATTTTCTGCAATTTCTTCTAACAGAGCATTTCTAAAAACTGAGACGCTAAAGCGTTTCAAATAATAATATATACTTAAAGAATAGATCTTTTATATCAGCGCTGTCACTTCAGAAAAACCTTAGCTCCAGCCCAGCATATTCATGTATTTTAAAAAATCACGTTTATTTTAATCACCTAATCACTTAAACAAAAACGAAAATTAAATGTAGGCTCATTGAGAAAACTTAACCGTAAGTTTATGGTACTCCTTTTACTGATAATTTATGGTATTTAACAGAACCTGTATGGATTTAAACGAAATATCGATGAATAAAGACTGGCTGAAGAAGTTTAAATCACTGCTGTAAAGTCAAATTTACAACCGTGGTTGTTAAGGCGTTTTAATATTTTTAATGAATATTAATGAATAAACGAGAAAATACTAAATCTTCGATAAACACCCGCTATAGAGAGAACCGTCCGCATTGCCGGTCAATGAACAAATGAGAACTTCAATTCGATGGCATGCGCTATTATAAGCGACCAATATTTGCCACCACTCGCCTTCTGTTGCCCCAGAATGAACCGTCCGCTTTGCCGGCCAACGCACGAATGTTGTCCATTCCAATCCAATTCGATGGCGTGCGTATAATACTGATAAAGTTTCGGAATGTAAACGATGGAGTCAAATGTTCGAATGGTACCTTATATATCAAAGTTTCGTCAGTTATTTGGAAAGAAAAAGGAGTTTAGAAGAATAGGGAATGCTAAGGAAAGTTAGAAAGCATCGGAAACAGAAAGTGACCCCTAATAAAACAACAACAACAAAGTCAGATCGGTTATATTCGTTTCGGCTGTGCTTGGGAAGAGAGGTAGTGATTGGTTACTCAGTATGATTTAGACAATCGATGTTATTTACCAATTTTATAATAGTGTAACTCAAACAATAGGTTGTTTTTGCTACATAAATTTAACCGTAAAGAATTTCTGATCGGTTGATGCCAGAATTTTAATGTTCTGAAAAGAAATGACTGATATATGAGCGCACGAAATCTGACCACTTTTTGCTGGTTTCCCTGGTTGAATTACTAGATTTTCAAATTCAGGCGCCTAACTTCGATGTAGACGTTATTCCAGCGTCAAAAATTATCTTTCAATGTACGGTCAGCGATGGAAAAAAATTACCTCTAGCGATTTTTAATACATATAAAGCAAGCCTAAGATGCGTTGACATCGTCGTTAGTATGCGAATAACAAAGTATCGGTGTTGATTCACTTTCTTTGCTTTCCTTTTTACGATATATTTCTTGTCGTTAGTATACACCACAACATATGGTTCTCAATGTGCGCAACTCGGTATATGAAGTTATTCGTCTCAATTACACAGAGCGATCAGATCTTGTTATGTTCTTACTCATTTGACTCATGAATAAGACTTTTTGTCAGAAAAAGAAAGAAAATGACAATGTATGCTCTCCTACTCTCGCTCAAGTCAACCGTCCAACGTCAAAAATTATCTTTCAATGTACGGTTGAGCACCTTGAGTTTTGCAACATCGATTTTTTCGGGACCCTCTATGGTATAGCCATTTACGGGCGGGACACGAGGCCTAATGAACCCCATACTGAATAGATACAAGGTCGAATGGCGAGGCGTAAGCTATGGCAAGCCATTTTTCCGCGAAGCGTGAAGACATTTTACAATTCGCAATACTCTTATTATGTTGGAAGGAAAAAAGGCCCACCAACAATTTCTATCTCGAGCCCCCCAACACCCAAATCCAGCCCTGTATACTATATTCAGATATTTTATACTCTGCATAAGTATTTCAAGTGTCAACATATTTTTAAAGAGCTTAGGTTGGGCATAATTTTTTTTTATAATTTATGCGGCAAAGACCCATAATTGAGGGCAAGGAACCGAGGTGGCACAAAGCCACCGTTGTTTTTATAGTCCGAGCCGGCCGCCGACCCGCTAACGGGAGCGGCGGCCTCTCTCACAAAAACGACTGATCTATTGGTTCGCTAGGTCAACTCAAACATAGTTTCTTTCAATTAGTCCGAACAAGCGGTAGCGAGTGAAGTGTCAACTTCGTTTGTGACCTTAGATGGATTAAAGCAGGATGATACGCTGTCGAATTTACTGTTCAACAATACACTCTAAGGTGCGATTAGGAGATCCATGGCGTGCAAAGGAACGGCACTATCATTACACGGTCGCATTTGCTCCTTGGCTTTGCGGATGTTATAGATATCATAAAAATCAATCACAGGGCACTGAAGGAGGCTTTTGTGCCTCTGAAGAGGGAGACAGCGAGGATAGGCTTGACCGTTAATTCTTTTTTTTTTTTTTTAAAGGGGGGGGATTTGTTAGTAGCTTAAGTATTTATGATAAATATTAGTAAATAATAAGTATGTGTGTCCAATCACAAATGGTGACTTCTCAGTACTGTTAGAAATTTGTAATTTCAATTGTTAGGATTTGTTTGCTTTCGCAATTAGGACTTATCATTCGTAGGGATTTAAACCTACTTGTCAGAAAAGGGGAAGTAAACTTACAACTAACTTAATTGCTAACTTATTGGGGCTATAAAGAGAGCTTATCGTGGCAATTGAGGATTGCAACGATTTTTGTCGAAAATTGTTAATAATTTTATTTGACATAGCTTCTAATGGTTCAACACCAGTAAGTCTATGTAATACGAGTGTACCAAACCAAGGAGGACGCTTCAAAATCATTTTCAGAATTTTATTCTGAATCCTTTGGAGCGTTTTCTTCCTTGTTGAACAGCAACTTGACCAGATCGGTACAGCATAAAGCATTGCTGGTCTAAAAATTTGTTTGTAAATCAAAAGTTTGTTCTTTAAACAAAGTTTAGAATTCCTGTTAATGAGAGGATATAAACATCTCGTATATTTGATGCACTTGGCTTGTATACTCTCAATGTGCTCTTTGAAAACAAGTTTTTTAACCGTTAATTCTACCAAGACGAAGTACATGGTTGCGGGTAGAGACAGACACAGGTCTAGTGGTTTTGGTGTTGAGGTAGTGATTGATGGGGAAGTGTTTGAAGTTGTTGAAGAATTTTTTTATCTTGTAGCACTTGTGGCATGTGACAACGATGTTTTTCGTGAAGTGAAAAGTCGGTTTTACGGACTGCGTAACCAACTCAGGTTAAAGCTTCAAAAGTGTTTTCTTTTTTTTTGTTTCTCTTATCCTATCGAGGTTGTTGCTGGCGAGTCCTAATTCTTGCTTGTATCATATGCAGCTATGCTTTAACCAGCATATTAATGTACATATTCTCATATAAAATATTTGGTGGAATTCACTTCACAATAACATGTGCATTCGGGTAATAATATTTTCAAAAGTTATTCATTTTCATATGCTCGCTGATAGCGATAGAAAAAGGTACTAGCTTTTTTTTGTCACTTCCGGTGTCTTCATGATAATACGTATGTGAACTATATTGGAATTGAATTATAAGGTATTTGCTTGAAGTTTATATTTTTTTCCGAAAGAAATATTTGACGCAGTATAATTTTTTGAACAGATGATGCAGATGATGGGATCAGACTGACACATCTGAGCTCGTTATGGATTTGATGCAATGTGAACGTTCGGGTCTATGTAGATTGCTTGTCATAAAACCTGCACTGGTACTGCAACGACAATCCGTGAAACAAAATGCGGAAGAGAATTTGAAGCAAGAAATCGAGCATGGTTTGAAGCAATTCCATAAATGCTCTCATCAATGTTAGCCGAAAATGCTGAGCTATGTAAAACTAACCAACGTAACGATAGCTTAAATAATTTTCAAACGTATCATGCAAATTTACATATCCCTTGCACCCGCAATTCAGTGTGTGTCCAATCGGCACTATGCAAACGTCTTTCACTATTACAGTGGCCGGTACCCATTGGAGGTGCAGCACGTAGCACCCAACCTCCACCTCTCCTTCTCCTACCAAGCAAACAAAATGATGCCTTCATGTAGAACAATTTCTATTCCAGGGAGCAATGATGATGAAATCACTTCCAAAACTGTTGAAACACAATCACAGATTCCGATAACGGCATTCGCTGGTGTGTTTGTCGGTTGCTGCAGCTGGGTGCATTCGATCGTCAAGTTTATCATTGCTTGCACGTAATTTAAATGCTAATACTCCGGTACTCCATCACTCCGAGCTCCCTCTGAGTGCGAAATCGGTGAGATGGAAAGAAATGCAATCGGAGGCGGTTGGAGAAATACAGAATCCATTACCCATCATTCAATTGATACAAAACACTTGTCAACTGTGCAGTGCAAACGATTTATTCTCCCAAAGACAAAGATATTGCATATGTGTAGATCTTTATCTTACTTCCAATTGCTATCCGAAAGCACAAAGTCAGTGAAGTGAAGAGAGGAATGCGGAGCTGGTCGCTTGGGTCACCACACCACTGCAGATGGAGATAATCCTCTGGAACGAGCTTTGGTGGAATCCAAATTAAAGCAATGAATGGAGAAAATTACTCTTGAAAGTATGTTTGCAAAAGCTCGTCACATTTCTCAGCACTTGAGGTTTGAAGGCTGGAACACGTCCTTTCCTTCATTTCGTTCTGGTTTAAGGATATGGGGGTTTAACGAAGTAATGTTGGTATTTAGGGTCGGGGCGTAGGCGCATGGGGAAAAATAGATAAATATTAACCCCAACACAAGTGCCCTGTGACTGTCCTGGTTTCTCGATGTTCGTATTCCGTTTCTTGCCGTGAATTTCAAGACAACACAGCAAGGAAAAGTTAAGCGAACAGCTCCAAACAGCACAGCTGTTGTGCACAGTATGTTTCATGGTCCCATCACTAGACGGCACTGTAAGCAAGGGATGCATTCATCTGCAGATGTTTAATACTTAGTCAGACCATTCAGCCGATTTGATTTGGCTGACTGGCTGGAAGATTGCACTCGGAGGCACTTGGGTGCTATTGTTCGGGCTAGATGTGTAGCTGATTGCTCGATTCACGATGTCTGGATTCGCTGTCGGCGCTATAGTTGGGGTTGTTTTAAACTAAATGGAGCTCTCCCTCCCTTTTATGCGTCAAGTGCACTGAATGTGGTAAGCTAAGCGTACCTTTAATTCCGGATTAAAATATCAACTAAAATTGAATAAAATCAACTAGAACAGTGGTCGGTTCAATGAAATGGAGTTTAAAGACGAAAGTTTAGAGGCTTCAAGGGGTGTATGTGTATGTTTCAATTTTCATGATTTATTGATCTAGTCATCAACAGTGTGATTTACTTCGAGTCAGTCAAAAAGTTCACCACAATTGTCATACAACGATGCACTGACGCGCAAAATTTATTGCGGTTTGACATTTCACTAATAGGGCGCTAATGAAACAAAGCCACAAACAAATACAGAGCAACAGTTGCTTTGAGAAATAACGAATGTGATTTGCAGCCGAATGAAGCTCGATAAGCACAAGGTTATCAACGATTATTTTTTATTAAAAAGCAGGGCTAGTAGCAGGTCACTTTTTAGTGGTTTTGTCACTATTTTTAGCTTAGTCGCTAAAACTCACTATTTACGCCAAGAGTAACTGAAGTCACTATTTCAACTTTTTAACGTTATTCAAACTTATATTGGAAAGTTTCATTCCATCCAATGTTCTCGAATCTCTCATTGGAGGGATCTGTGCAAGACACGAACAAACTGTCTAAGAACTGGCAAAGTAAAGCCTTATTCTAAAAGCTGTTTGCAAGTAGTTTAGTTTCCTTGTCCTATATCGACTGTACTCTCCTGTTTTTCCTTATTGAACAGGAGTAAAAAATCGAAGTTATGGGCCATATTACATAACAAAACTCAGTGGGAGAGATATGCGAAGAGAAAGTTGTGAACAAAACGAACATGTCAAAATCCGAGCCAAACGATCAAGAAAAGTAACACATTGAGAAGTATTGCAATCAGGTACAATAGAGTATATTTTTATTTTCACTTATTTTTCGTGTTCTATTGGCCCTGACGACTCTGTTGATATTGGTTTGGTTTTTACTTGCGAAAGTGAAGGAGGGAAATATTTTTGTTTTTGTTTTCACACATAAATTGACAATTGCATATGAGAACTCGCGTAGGTGCAAACAGCCTTAAAAATCTCTTTTACTTGTGTCAGGGCCAGTTACTAAACAATGAATTGAGAATGCTCCAAAATTCACAGTCACAGTTATTTTTAATCGGAGGTTCACAAATCTTTTGTATAGTTAGCAAAATAATCATCAGTTGTGATGAAAGTGTATAAAATTAAACATAAGCATAAAATTTCACGCCTTCACGGTTTTTGCGATGCACTTTTTATTCTCCTGGATCATTCATCGTCACCACCGATTATATAAGTTGAATAAATTGTGCTTTGAGAAAAAATCTTACAAGCGAAACCCAGTTGCCAAATTGGCGGTTTTTTCCATCGCTCATCTCTCTCTCTGAGTATTTCTACTGTAAACTGCATACTGGTTTAATACTTGTGTTGTACTTCACCCTGAAACAAAAAAGCGATTCATTACTAGGGGCTAGACACTTTTATTTTCATGAAAAATATTTCGGTAATATTACACGATATTGGCTGATATCGAATACCTGTAAATATATATATATATATATATATATATATATATATATATATATATATATATATATATATATATATATATATATATATATATATATATATATATATATATATATATATATATATATATATATATATATATATATATATATATATATATATATATATATCTGTCTGCTATCAGATAAAGGCGTAGGAAAGGTGGCGGTGATATGCTATCTCGTTTACACATACGTTGAGATGTTCACCCTTGAAACATGGCGCGATGCCAACGGGTTGCCACAAATGCAACGGTAAATACTAGAGATACCCATAGAGAGAGAGATAAGCGATGAAAAAACCGCCAATTTGGCAACTAGGTTTCACATGTCAGAGCTGTCAGATCTCTTCTCAAGGCGCAATGTTGACTAACTTTTTCATTCGACACGTATAACTGATGGTGACGCTGGAAGCCTTGGGGAAGACTCAAACGCACCACAAAAACCGTGAAGGTGTTAAATTTAATGTCTGTTTTATTTTCTAGACTTTCACCATAACTGATCATTATTTTGTTGACCATACAAAAGGTTTGTGAACCACCAGTTAAAAATGACTGTGATAAACCAGTTTGGGAGCATTCTCAATTCATTGTTCAGCGAAAAAAACTTGAAAACCGTGTGAAAATAAAATTGTCCTTTGTTGTATCTGATTGCAATACCTTTCAATGTGTTACCTTCCTTGTTCGTTTGGCTCGGATTTTGATATGTTCGTTTGGCTCACAACATTCTCTGATATCTCTCCCTTTGAGTATTGCTAGTTAATACATGGTGATATTGCATACAGGGAACGTTTCGCAATATATTAATAATGTCTTGCCTCTAGGGTTTTACTCAGAAAACGTACACACAAAATACTTTTCACATTACAGTTAGTTATGAAAAGTTATGTGAATATTTTCAAGGACGAGATAACAAGATACCTAAGTGTCAGATCTTCTCATATACCTTGCGAACTTCCAGGAATGTGACTCCCAGAAACATTACTGATGAATGTGTGTGTGTGTATGCGTGTGTTTGTGTGTGTGTGTGTGTGTGTTCGTTTGTGTGTGCGTGTGTGTGTGCGTGTGTGTGTAATATGCATAAACTATCAAATACGAGTTTGACAATAACAACTACAGTTTTGTCAAACGTGTCAAACCGCAAACACGCACACAGACACAGTTGATGTTTCTTGGACGCGTAGGGAGTTTCGACCTTGTTTCCAGTCATATGCAGGAAGCTGTGTGTCTTGTTATTGCTCGTCTTAGATATTTTCCACTGTCATTTTCACGTAAATTCTGCGTGATTTTCATTTGAGTTCATCATGACCTGGTAAGATGAATTATCCCTTGAATTTTATTCAATAGACATATGCATTTTATGTGACTTTCACATAGAACTCATCTACCGGTAAAGTGTAAAGCATGTGAGTGTCTGATAACTATTACCTTTTATATAATTTTCCTGATTTTTAAGATACAGCAGATGATTTCTTAAAAACTATCGGAATATGTTGCATAATAAATCGACCGGGTATTCAAATTTGTCAATTCTTAAACAAATTAAACGACTTAAAAACTGGAAAACAAAATGACATTCGCTGGCGATAACTACTGCTGCATGCTGCATGTTCAGGTAACTTCTCGTCCTCAGAACTGAATCTCTGTTAAACCCGTAAGCTCAAAACTCGATACCAAATTATTATGATTTTTCAAAAACTCACTTATTGACATATTATCGAGAACTTTTGTTTTATGTTCTGAAACCGAATCAGACTTCGTCATTTTGATTTCTGGATATTGTAGCACAGAGAATTCACGCGATACTTCTCCTAGAACATTTTGTTTGACGTTGTCAAATTTACGTAGATGGGACGTGATAATATATAGTATGCATGTGATTTTCACGTACACGCAAAAGTTCAAGTCTTGTACAAGCATTGTGTCTTCCCGATTCGCACAAATTTTGCACTAAAATCGCACAATAAATGTGTGAAAAGGATAACGCAACAGTTGTACTGCGAATACATTGACACAGATTGAAATCAGAATATGTATCATATATCGACACTATATTTCTCACGTCGAGGGTATTAGTGACTGCTACTCATGGAGCAGTGCAAGCAGCGAACAACAACTTGTGAACTCACTAGATTTATATAGCTATAATGCTCGATCCATTTATCTCGATGAATTTGGTCCTTTGAAAGTACCATTGAATGATTTGCAAAAAATAACGAAACAAAATTCTGTTCACAACATTTTGTAATCAACGGTAGCTTTACCGAAAACCCTCCATTCCACAAAGCCACAAAAGCGTTGCTGATTTTTTATGGCAATACTTGTAAATTGTGAATGATTATTATTTCTCATCCTGTGCAGCTTTTTTCTCAAGCGACGAGAGAAATTTCTCTCTCGCCTGTAGAATTCCCATGTACGTGCGGGTGCGACAAGACTAGACACGTCATATACAATTTGCTGGTTGCTCTTTCGCTTTTCTTTAGGTTCGTATTGCGACGCGCAAGGTCTCGTGTCTCGTCGCTTTACGAAATGAGCAAGATACCCGTGCTGTACATACTTGATACTAGTGTTGTTAGTGTCATTCATACTGGGGGTGCGTGCTTGCTGCGGGGAATGCATGAAGAAGAAAGAGTATCTCGAAAGCGTGTGTGCAAAAGACTTGAGAAGCGTAGCATATGTCTCGTTCTCAAGCAGAAAGGAGGAGAAAGGTTTTGCTTCTCGCTCGCTTTGCAATGCTGCTTGATACCAGTTGAAACTGTTTAAGTGTAGTAGTTAGGAGCTGCCAAATACGTTGAAAAAACGCTAGAGCAGTAATTGCGTTATGCCCAACACGCAATCATTGTACTGGTTCCAAATTACATCAACTTTTGCGCTGGAAACGCACAATTTTGTACTGGTTTCGCACCATTCAACTTTTGCGTGTAGATATAGTATGCATGTGATTTTCACGTAGATGTTATGTTTGTCAAATAAATCATGCGAAATGACAGAAAATGAACCATTACAGAAACTTTCACGTAACAATAACGTGAAAAATATTTTGAGTGTAGCTTTTCCAAATAATTTATAAAGTCTAGTATACACACCTAGTGACAAGACAAAGCAAAGCAAAGCCTTAGTGCTACATTCCGTATCGGAACTCGACCTTCTGTTTATTATACACAGACTTCACAGCCAACTGTTAAGTGTACAGGACAATTGCGGGGCCAGCGCTACGATCCTACTGACAGTCTCAGTAGGATCGTAGACACAAACAGTCTCTCCCGAGCCGAGACTCGAACCTACGACGACTGGCTTGTTAGGCCAGCATCATACCTCGAGACCAGGGACCAGGGACCTGGGAGACACTCTTGATATATTGCGATATATTTCCAATATTCAATATTACAAAGTATTCATCGAAGCATTTTTGGCACCCGTCTATCTATATCATAGCTCCTTGATGTCACATTATCGTTGGAGTGATGTCCACGTGACAGATAAACGATGAATATCGAAATATATCAACCAATATCGTGTAATATTATCGAAATATTTTTCAAGAAAACTAGGGTGTCTAGCTTCTAGATACTAACCAAAATATCTTCATGGTTCAGCGAAATACTTTGCTGAAAGCATACCAGCAACCCACTTGTTTGCTGAATCACTGCTTTTTTTTTAAATGTTGCTTTAATTTAGTTTCAAATTTCATTTACATATGCGGATTTCTAATTTTTTGTTCTGTAGAATGTACATTTCTGAGTGAAAAGTAAAAAAACTTATGTTGTCCTTCGATTTTTTCAATGAGGAAAAAAACCGCTCGCAATTTATTAAATGACAGTTGGTTGATGGGCGAACTCTCATTCAAAAAATTTAAAATTGTATCTTAAAACCAACGGATAAAAAAAAACAAAAATGAAGAGAATTACACTGCCGCTATTCGCATAATAGTCCTATGTAAAAGTTGCGAGTCCTATGTAAATTTTGCGAAAATGGGTCCATTTTGGCATGTTTTCCAAGAATAGCCATTAAAAAAGTAAGGTTTGATTTCCACAACCTCGATTTTAATGGCTACTCTTGTAGAGCATGCCAAAATGGAACCATTTCCGCAAAAAAACAAGAAAACATAGGACTCTTACATAGGACTGCTATGCGAATAGCGGCAGTACACTGGTCGACAAAGTGAAAAAAATGCATTCCATAATCTCGAACCGGAAAAAAAGGAAGATTATAGCCATTATAATTATTTCTATGAATTTTGGTACTCCTAGCCATTACCAAAACGCGTCAACTTATGTACGAGTGTCGTATAGAAATTACTCGCTGGGTTCGCCGCTTCAACGCAATGTTTACGAGGAAACCCATTTAAGTCTCAGAAAAAAAACGATAATGGCTAGGGACAACAAAGTTCACAGAAATGATTGAATAGCTATAATATTTCATTAATCTTCCATTTTATTTTTTTCATAAACATTTCAGGGAAGTTTCTAAAGCAAAGATAGATTTACAGGAGGAACTTTCTGATTATTTCAAATCAATGATTGTTGAGCATAATCTCAAAGACACACACCCCATTTCTACTAATTGTAACCATATTGTTACATATTTGTTACCATATTACACAATTCGCTTTGACTAGCAGTTGGTCATGGGTTCGAATAAATATAGAGTTAGAGCATTCGATCTCACAGCACCTAAACCCCTTCCATTACAGGTTTTAAGGCCCTTCCTTTAGGCTGAAATCTACCGGCCAGAGGGACATACAGTTGTAACTATTTATTGGCTATATTTGGCAGGAGAAACGAGGCTCGGTATAGTAGAGCAGTTAACATTGAAAGCATGATAAAAGTATACTGAAAAAAGCATGTCATGCATGTTGTGATATTGCTTTTATCCAAACCCAGGTGATAGAGCTTCCCAGTTATACTTATATTAGTGCATTCATCACAGTATGAATGTGGTTGAATTTTGAGAGGATTGAGTCTTTTAACGTTGTCTACAGCATAGAAAAGTTTCCTTTTTTTCCGGTTGCCAGTAAGCTAGTAATATACCCGCTATAATTAAAGTGAAGTTAGGTTAGGGAATCAAACCTGCAAGCTGTCAAAGAGCTCTAATAACACTATATACCATAGGGGCTTGCAGGGTTTTTCTTTGAATCAAAATTCCGCGCATAACTGTAGGTGTATTAATTAAACATCTAGGCCTCTCAAGCCATCCAAAATGGAAGGAGCCTGCATGAACTTCAACTGCGGAATTTTGTCGAGCAGTCGTACTGCGTCGAAATAGAAAAAAACCTTACGTATTGAAGCTTGTTGTTTTGAACCTGCTTGAACCTTTCGTTCGTATGCAATAGAAAACGCTAAATACACTTTATTTTCAATCTATATTTTATGAAAAACACTCTCCAAATAGCAGGAAATAAACACAACCAGTGGAGATTACGACAAGTCCCAAGCAGTGCGAGCGCTTTTTTATCACAAATTCAAAAAAGTGGTAGAGTGATCTAAGTCACCCCGCTGCTCCAAGTTACCTCGGTTTACAGTGTTTGAATAAGAGGGATAAACGATTCTAAATTTAATGCATTTGCTTAAGACACACTCACAGACATGTATGACCCATCTCATCGAAAAGCTTATTATCAGTGATAAAATTAGTTATAATAGACTTTGCAAACTTGAATCCACGTTAATCAAATACAAATGAGAAAGTCTGCGCTTAACCGAGTTTCGCCAACTGTTTCACAGCACTAATAGACCAATTAAATTGCGCAAACACTGCACACCCGGTCCCAACTTCTGGGAAGTGAGTGTTTTCGTATTCGTGCTAAATAAACCAACTGGCGGTCGCCACCAACATCATAAATACGCTTATAATTCCCGTTGTGCAATACGCGTGAGATACCGCAGCGAAACGCTTACCTCTAGAGTCGTAGTAATCGTCTTCGTCTTCCTCGTACTTATCTCCGCGCACCTGATTGCTGTGGAAGCTGCTGCTAGCTACCAGCACCAGCAAAGCGAGATAAATCCCTTTTATCGACATCATATTCACTACAAACTGCTATCCTTCTTCTCTGTGTTGTGTATATATGTAGCACTATAGCAACAAAACGGTACTGCTGCAGCTGCTGTCGCAGGTAGAGACACTGTTTCCTGGATTCACTTTTGCACTTGGTGGTTTACCGCCTTTTCTTAACGCACAAAACACTCGGGAAACTTCCTAATCTGCACACAAAAGAACTAGAATATAATCGCGGTGAAGAATAAACTACTTTTGAAAGGATATTCCTTTCCTTTAATCCTGCAAAGTAGAACGAAAAAACACTTTAATTCCACTTCTATCGACGAACGAATGCACACCGAGGATGACACCTTGTATATCTGATCTATTTCCAGACGTAAAGAAAAGTGCTTTTTCGTATTCGGTTCGATAGCAATTACTTTCTTTGAACTTCAAACAATTTAATTTGAGTAACTTTCAAAGAAGAAAGTAGTTTGTCCTTTATATTTTCAGCTTTGCACACCCCCTCTATCACACACGATAAGTTTTATTCTCAACCCAGCGCTTATTGCTTGACTTTCGCTGATTGTAGGACCCACTTGGATGAACACGTTTATCACAGTACACTAGGCAAACTTCCCCGTGAGGCAAGACTCATAAACTACATAGCAGCACCTCTCACCGCATCCGTCCACAAACTGGCCAATGGAAGGTCGATTTGATTTTGAGAACGAAAATCTACGATACGGCCACTCAGCAGTAGTATCAAACGGTAAATATTCTATGCAGGATCAGCGAGGAGAGCATAGTAACAAGTGTTGATATTACTTGAATGAGAAGCAAGATAGTCCAATACAAAACAGCTTATCGAACAGAAAATGTTCTCTTTACTCTGTTATGTAGGAGAGAACAAAAATGGCAGTGCTCTTCGAAGAACCGCCAAGATCTGCACTTTTAGAGATGCCAAGTCTAGATAATTTTGAACTAGTCACGATTCAGAATGAACTTGCACCTAGTATCATTATTGGTTGTTTTCTAACGGTACTTCAAACAATTGCTGACCTATAACAAACATAGTCGAAATGTGAATGATTCTTATTCGAAAGAGGCTTATCAGTTTCCTATAAAAAACAATTGCACACACCTGACATTGGCAACTCTTCCTCGTTTATCTAATACTCTCCGAGAGATTTACTTTTCATTTTCACGCATTTTTATACTAACTGGTATTCCTTGCACGCGCATATACCAACACAGCTTTGCTAATGTTATTTATTTTATTCCCAAGAAAAACAAGCAAAAGTGTGCGCTTTTCTTTCCGTTGCACCGTATCTGTAAACCTTGTGAAACGCACCACTTGGACAATATATCAACGCAAAATAAACATCTTCCAGTGCAAATCTCAGCCAACTTGTTAACTACCAAAACCAACTCGAAAAGAAAACACCAGAAAAACCAGTTTCCACAACCCACTCATCCTCTCAATCGTAGACAGACGGAGAGCAACAACAAAAAAAAATGAAAAAAGGTGAAGCCAGAGAAGCGGATGAGTCACACCAACACTTGCTTTCGCTCTCCCGCATCAACACTCCACCGATCATTCGCGGCCACCAGCTTCAAGCTTCCACTACAGGCTCTGCTAGCAGTGCGTGCTGTTGTTGGTGTGCGTGTGAAGCCATCGTAGCGAACTGCGGAAAAGGCCAGAAGTAGAATGTCTTGTTTCCTTCGTCCGTTTCAAGAAAATTTCAATTTATCCTCTGCGGTCAAAGTATTCTCTTTACACACTAATAACAGCAAAAAACAATTCTTTTTCATCAAAACACTTGTTTGCTATCAACCATTGAACGACATCCACTTGATACACACCGTCTGTAAAGGATTTTTGCCTCCTTCTGGCAAGCGAAAATACGGACCAAACCGCACGGTTAAACTCGTCGGAATCGATTGAAGAAAAGACAAACGACCGAAGAGGAGAAAAGTTATGATGATGGCCACTCGGCTGCACAGTTGTTGAAAGGCTAGCAGCAGAGACTGGCTCTCTTGCTCTCACCCGCACTTTTGCGCAAAGCTTCCCATCCTGCTCAATTGCCTTCGATAAGCTCTACACAATTGTCACTTTGTGCCATGCGAGCTGCGATTCGCACTGTTGCTCTCTTTTTCTCACTCTGGGGACAGGTAGCATCTTTTTTCGTTTCTCGCTTATTTTATCGTTTATCGAACTGTCTGGTTGGTTTTCGATGTACGACAGTCTCGTTGAGCCCTGTTTAGAGTTACAATGGGAATGGAAATCTCGTACAAAATGTTTATTTTTTTCACGCGTGTGGAAAATGCAACCTGCAAAAAATTCACTTCGCTTGGAACATTAAACAAATTCAATCCAGCGAAATTGTTGGTTGTGGATTGCATCTTTTTAGTGAAAATAAACAAACAGCTAGCGAAAACTTGGCTTTTAGTGCGTTTATATTCCGTTAGTTCCGGTTAATGTCAACTTCGCTAGAAGTGTAAGCTCCTGAATTTCGTTTCGCTCAACCAAGTTTTCACGACAGATTTCGCTCGCGAAAATTTACGCTTTTCCACTTAAGCATAGTTTACAGTTCCAAACGAAGTGAAAAATTTGACAAGTGAAAAAGCGAGCATAATCTATCGAGAAAACCCGGTTGTGGAGCACACATGTTTTTAACCAGCCTGCAGTTTACAGTTCATGCGAAGCGAAATTTACGAGCTTGCACTTCTAGCGAAAATTGATGGAGCTGACAGAAAATAAACGCATTGACAAGTCAAGATTTCGCAAGCTGCTTTCTTTTCACGAGTGTCTGCATGCGTGAAAAAAGTAAGCCCAAGTGAAAAAGAAGCAATCCACAACCTTCGATTTCGCTGGATCGAATTTGTTTACAGTTCCAAGCGAAGTGAAATTTCGTAAATTTGTGTTTTTCACGCACATGAAATAATGAACTGAATAATGAATTAAAACCATACTGCAATAAATAACAATCAAATTGTTCGGCAATAATTTTTGCAGGGGTCTGGATTGAATCTTCGAATTTACCTAAATTTTTAAATTTATCTTTAATCTAAACCACAGCATCAACGTCAACCTCTTTTAGCAAAGCTGATCCAATATTGAGGAAACCTAGACTTGGGAATTAATTCGACGTGCCGCGCTGTTTTATAGCTACGCGCCACAAGAAAGAATGGCAAAATACTGTCAGGGGAAATTTTCCCCTCCTATACTAGCAACGATGTGATATAGTAAAACTGAGCTGTTTGAAAACCCTAATCTTTGGGGCAAGACACTATTGAGATATTGCGAAATATTTCAAATATTCAATATTACAAAGTATTTATCGTTGCATTTTTGGACACCCCTCTCTTCATATCTTAGCTCATTGACGTTAACTTATTGCTGGAGGGTTGTCAATTGACAGATAAACGATAAATATCAAAATATATCAACCAATATCGAATAATATTATCGAAATATTTTTCGTGATAATAAAGGTGTTTAGCCCCTAGACCCTGATAGATAGGAACCATAAACGGACGATAATCTATATGGTTTAACGATAACCCAGACAGTTATACCTCGAATAGGCTGTTTAGCATGTTGTTATGGTTATTGATTATGCGGGAAGTCAGATATGATTGATATAGAATTTATATGTTTATTCGGTTTATTCATTTTCTCTACTACAGACATATCGGTGTTCGCTGGTTGGAGCTAGCAACAGGACACAATTTATATCACCTCGCTGACACCGTAATCCTATTACCTATAGTTTGACAGTACCCCATTGTGACGAACCCCTCGATGCTGAGCGCCAAACAACAATGGCAGACTACGAACGTGACAGAGAGGTGATTGATATCTCAGGAGAGCGACTGGGTATAGATTTGCATCCACTTTGGGAACCACTCGCTGATTGGCTGAAATTGAAAACCCCGAGTGCGTTAAAATTTATCATCAGGCTTGCTGGCAGTGTTGCTGAACAACATTGTTCGTTGTTTTGATTTATGTTTTTTAATGATGTCACCTGTTACAATCTAAAATAATGTTAACTGAACATTAAAAAAAAGTACAAAGCTAGTAAGTAGTAAGAGATCCGACTTGGATCATCACTTATATCAATTACCAAAAGATCCAAAAGTGCGCAAGGAGTTATTACGGTTTTGCGTGAAGCATAAGAACAGCATACTGCTGCTCAATGTCGGGAGTAAATAGTGTAGCGTGAGCTTATTTCTACTTTTGAATCCGTTCTGGATTAAGTTTGGAACATACCTGTTGAGGCATATTGCTTGTGCGGAGAGTAAAATTCAGATTGGTCATTGAATGAATCATAATCATTGATGGATGACATGGTCGATTTTAAGTATATTAAAGATGCAGATTCTCCGGTAACCCTCAGACGGTAAAACTATCGCCTACAGGGAGAATTGTGCATAATGGCGATAAAAAGCATTAAAATATTCATGTATTTTCCGAGTGAATGGCATCACTTACGAAAAATACAACAGGGATCATCGAGGTGGATGAGGAAGAATAGTAAGAAGCCAGATGTCGCTCCTTAGATTGATATACAGTCGGAATTCGCTGGTCGGTTTAGCACTATGACCCAACTAGCGGTTTCGATTCGCTAGTTGGGTCGACTGTGAGAAGACTGAAATTTTAAAAGCGGTAAGCGGAGTGTTTGTCTCGATTACGCAAAAGCGATTTCACGCGAAAAAAAAATCAGCCTAAAGAAACAAGTGTTTTTGAGAAAGTATTTCATATTGGCAAACCATAATAGTCCTGAATGTAATAATGCGACATTATAGCCAGCATTTTGAAAAAGGAATTGCACTACTCTTCCCTAAGGGCTAGACACCTTCATTTTCATGAAAAATATTTCGATAATATTACTCGATATCGGTAGATATATTTGGATATTTATCGTTTATCTGTTAATTTACAACTCTGAAACGATAATATAACGTCAATGAGCTATGATATAAATAACGGGGTCAATATCAATATCAATGGTGTCTTGCCCCAAGACTCTTCCTTTGATGAGCAAAATAAAGGTCATCGAAGAACAACCCGGGAGCATCTTGACAGCTCCCATATAAACTGAATGTACCCCGTTTTTGTTGGTTCTCTGGTTCTGTCAGATCAGATATATCCGTGTAAAGTTTTTGAAATTGGCGTAATGCACACATGGGAATTATGTTCTTTTATTGTGAAGTTTTAATTGCGATGGTTCACGGATGTTGATTCATCTGTTAAAATGCTTGTTGGCAACTGTTGAAATAGGAAAGATGGTTAGAAATGGAAAAACATCCGAAATAAATCTCCCGAAACACTCTCTTAAAAGAAGTACCGTGTAGCATGCGGCGAGAACAGAAAATGTATTTTGTCGATGGATCCGTCGCCGACAATAGTTCTACCATGCAAAATGTTGTTAGTGACCTCTAAATGTATGGAAAAAGTGTTCGCAAATGTGGTTTTAATATACATAATAACATCCCTATTTCATTTTTAAAAATAGTAAAAGCAATGTTTTTTATTATTCTGGTTAATGATATTTATGTAAATTTGATGTATTTACAGTAACAAACATGGTTAAATTTTTGTATAACTATATACAATAAAATAAATTTTTGAGGTTTTTTGAGGGATGAGTTATTTATTAGATTGTGATTTGGTCATTCACAGTTCCTAGAAAAATTTGTAAATATCTATATTTGAGTTTTGAACAGCTGAGCCATCAGTAATCTGTTCGGTAATTCATTTGCTTGACGAGCGTTCGGTATTTTTCATTGTTGCTGAAACATCAAATAAAGAAGATAGCTCAGCAAAAATTTACAAAACGTTCATCAAAAGTTGCTGCATGAGTCGCCATTTACAAAGCTGATGATTCGTCACAAATTTACAAGTGTTCCGCAAAATGCAACGTGAGCTTTTTCCCGGTTATAATAATATAGATGACATATGAATGTAACTATTCCTATATTATTGCTATTGCAACCGAAGACTAATTTTATACAGGTATTTCTGATTGTTCAGACCATTATACTGATGTTCCATGCACATTCGACTAAAACTAGATACGTTTTATATCATGGCGAATATAAACTTTTTATTAAAGACTTCATGTAAATTAATCTACTGTGGTGGTAAATTTGAAAGCACGATACCGCTTTTAGAGTTTTTCGTCCGAATGGCTCGTAGAACACCTCAAATAACACAGCCACGAAACTTTTCTGAAAATCTCAAAATGGGAGACTACTGATGGCGATTCTGTTATGACAGATGCCGAAATATTACCGAACAGTATAGTAAAAAAAAAAGATTCAGTAGAACAATTAGAGATTTTTCAGCAACATCTGGAAAAGTGCTGATAGATCGTTAAATTTTTACTGAACTATAAAAAAGTGCAAAAAATTTTCTAGTTTACTGAAGTGGTGAGGTGGTTTTTTGCTGAACCCGTCAAGTGAATTTTATTGAACAGTATTTTGGCAAAAAAATTAACCGACATCAGTAATTTTTCAGGAAATTTCAGAATGATCAGTAAAATTTCAAGTTTACTGAACGCGACCGTAATAAAAATTACCGAACAATCAAGGCGGAAACAAGTGTGCATACTACACCGAAGTAGGTAACAGACATGCCATGATCATAATTTCTCTCTTTTCCCTCTTTCTCTCTCGTTCTCTATTTTCAAGAATATATACTCCTTCAAATTTATTGAATTATTTATTAAATTATTGTACCAACTCATTACAATTCAAATTACGTCCAAATCAAATGTTGAGCGAGGTGTACTTTTGACGTCCACGTCTAGTTATACGAAAATTTATTTTCTTTTGCAAAAATGTTGTTCCGCCAAAACCGGAAGATCCCCTTGTTTGTGTACGGCTTGTGTACTAGCGACACCTACGATTTGTAAGTGGGTACGCGAAACTAAGAGAATCTGACAAGTTGTGGGGGAGTTGTCGAAGAAGCAGGGTTCAAACAGAATATGCTTGAATTGACTCGCTAGCTCTTAGGAGGAAATAAGTGTTTCGGGATGATATCGGGAACATAACAGAAACATCGCAGTTGTTGAAGACTCAACAACGAAACGAGTTTAACTTTAGGGGCTAGATCTTGGGACAAGGCACTATTGATATATTGCGAAATATTTTCAATATTCAATATTACGGAGTATTTATCATTGCATTTTTGTGCGTCCCTCTATTTATTCCATAACTCATTGACTTAGTATTATCCAGAGATGCCAGATGTTTTTGAAAAATGTCTGCAACTGCTCGAAAAACCGGAAAAATGTACTCGAAATCTGAAAAAACTCTACCCGTGATCCGAAAAAAATTCGCTCGCGCAGGCAAAAGTCTGTAAAAATCTGCACACATTTTAAGAACATCTGCGCAAATATAAGGAGACTCTGACAAAAATCTGCAGAAACCGTGGCAAAACTGTAAATATCTGCAAGTAACTAAAAATCTGCACACGGACTCCAAAAATCTGCGTTTTGCAGACAAATCTGCACATTTGGTATCCCTGGTATTATCGTTGTAGGGTTGTCAATTGACAGATAAACGATATATATCACCTTCACACACAAAAAAAAATTACCAAGCGAACACGTAAAAACAACGTAAATTTACGTAAACCTGAATGCTTTCATTGGTTTAAGTAAAAATGGGTGAAAACAACGCAACAGCTCAATAAAATGCGACCTAATTTTGGGTAAAAATTTGTATTGAGTTTTTGATATTGATATTGATGTTTCAAGGTATTCAATTTTACCTAAAATGATGACTTCCGTGCAGGTACACAAAAGTAGGGAAATCCTAGGGGCTAGACACCTTTATTTTCATGAAAAATATTTCGATAATATTACACGATATTCGTTGATATATTTCGATATTTGTCGTTTATCTGTCAATTGACATCCCTTAATGATAATGTTACGCTTGATTGGCTTTATGGACCGATAGGTCTTAGCTATAAACAAGAGAAAAAAAAACGCTTGATGTAACGGCAATGAGCTATGATATAGATAGAGAGGTGCCCGAAAATGGAGCGGTAAATACGTTTTAATATGACTGACATTGTGGTACCACTGACGTTGCGGTACCACTGACACCGCAAAACACGACAAAATTTGCCAGTAATGACAATAATTATTGTGATAATTTCGGTAACACCTGGGAGGGAGAAACGGATACGAAGCCGTGTGAGTGTCAAAATAAACCAGAATGAGCTGTCATTGACTGTCAATTTGAACCAAGGAAAAATAAGCATTTTTTGCGATGAGTATTGTTATAACTGAAAGGTATCGCGTTGCTCGAAAAAATATTCATTACAAACAGTTTTTGTATTCATTGTCGTTTTACAAAAAAAATTGGTTTGTTTTTACGTAAAATAATAAATTTCATAAGCTTTAAGTAATAATCATGCTAGCGTACTTCGATTAGCAAACTTGCGCTTCTCATGATTTAAGGCTTTGGTTACAATTTCGAACACACTTCATCATGGTCGAACTCGAAACTTTGAAAAAAATTTTATGCAACGGCAAATTGAAGGGAACACAGACTCGAAAAATTAGTCTGTAATATTTGCACATTCAGTATTTCTTCGTTTGAGTCATGCATGCGTTACAGCAAGAAGATAGTTACACGCTATCAGAAAACGACGCATGAGCGTGTTCTCTGTTTTGAGTGTAGGATTCGTTTCTCCCTCCCAGGGTAACACCATTTACACGGCAATATATCTTAATGTTAGAACTGCACTGTGGTCGAAAAAAACATGGTTTTCAAGTTGTTTACTGTACAAATGACGCCATATTGCATTAAGATTTTGAATACGGGATACTCATCAAACGACAGACCCCTGCAAAAAATGCAACGATAAATACTTCGTAATATTGAATATTGGAAATATTGCACAATATATCAATAGTGTCTTGCCCCAAGGCTTACCGTCCATAAGAACAAATTTCATTGCCTGATTCAGTGCCTGAATTTTACATGGGATTGAGATAAGAGAAGAAATTTCTTTTCTACTGCATACCGCGCTTAACAAAAGCGTTCCAGACCTTTTCAAAGGGCTCTGCGAAACAAACGATAAGCACGATAAGTTGACCGGCGAAACGTGACATCTTGTTAATTTGCATAGCAAACATAAACAAAGCGTGTGTGGTTTCTCTGTGAGTTTCCAAGAGTTTTATTGAAATACCTACTAAATTGTTATTTATCATCCGAAAGGAGTTTTTATCAAATACATGGAAACCAAACAGAAAATGTAAGTTGTTATGTTTATTGGTGAAATAAAGCCCTCTATAAAATATATTTCCTTCCGCAGATTGATTGTGGGAGACGTAAACGGGAAGCTTAAATCTTTCTTCGCGCGCATTGAAAATGTAAACAACAAGACAGGTCCGTTTGATTTGGTACTTTGTGTAGGGGATTTCTTTGGCCCATCGCCGGAAATTGCCGAGTTGGGTGCATATAAAAGCAACCAAAAGAAAGGTACGTGTTATTGCGTGTGATTGCGATGTTTCTAGTATTAACCGGCTCTATTGAAGTTCCCATTCCAGTTTACATCCTCGGCCCGAACGATGAGGCTACTGCCAGGTTTTACACGGATACGCAAAACGGTGATATCTGTGAAAATCTAAGTTATCTTGGTAAGAGAGGAATATATTGTACCTCAAGTGGTCTAAAGATTGCTTACGTAAGCGGTGTGGAAGCGGAAACCGCTACCAGCAAGTCTGTTCCCGAGTGGAAATTTACGAGACAGGACGTTCAAGCTGTGAGGGATTCTTGCTTCGCAAGTAAGTCCAATATGGGTGATTATAGAGGTGTTGATGTCCTGGTTACATCACAATGGCCAGCAGGCATTCGGAAAGAGGTGCAGGAGGGCTCCAAGCAGATTGCTTGGCTTGCCAATACAATCAAACCCCGTTATCATATTTGTGGGTTGAACGGAGAGTACTATGAGCCCCCTCCTTATAGGTGAGTAATAAGTTGTTTATAATTGTGTAATTTGAGTTATTTAAAAGTTGAATTTCAGGACTCAACCAGATAAAAACACACAAATGGAATTGGCCACCCGCTTCATTGCACTAGCTGATTTCGCCAACCGGGACAAAAAGAAACATATTTACGCTTTAGTTTTAACACCAGTGGATAAAATGCGTATTCTTGAGCTGATACAAAAGACTACGGATGAAACGGTTTCTCCCTATGCGAATATGAATTTTGGCGACGAAGGACAAAATTCCGGGCGAGAGAGAAGCGGCGATCAGTATTTCTACGACATGAACGCTTATGACGACTCTCGTGGTAACAAAAGACGCAGCCAAGGAAACAATCGCATCAGTGGTAATCATGATCCGAAACGGCAAAAGCCTGCCTTTGATCAGGAAAAGTGCTGGTTTTGTTTGTCGTCTGGTTCTATAGAAAAGCACTTAATCATCTCTGTAGGAGACCACTTCTACCTAGCACTGGCTAAAGGTCCGGTTAACGATACTCATATTCTTATTTTGTCTATTACGCATATACAAAACGCTTCGCTGCTTTCGGCTGACCAGTGGAACGAACTAAACAAGTTTAAAGCGGCGTTAGCTCAGTTCTTTAAAGATCGCGAAGAGCAGATTTTTATATACGAACGCAACTACAAAACCGGGCACCTGCAAATCAATGCAATTGGAATTGATAACAATGTGGCGTGGAAGATCAAACACGTCCTAGAGGATAAATCAGAGGAACATAATATTACACTAGAGACGACGGAGCTGCCAAAGTCTCCAGCAGATTTGCCTCAAAAAACACCTTACTTTGTGGCTGAACTACCAGACGGCACGGTGATGTTCACCAAGCAGATGAAACAATTTCCGCTGCATTTTGGTCGAGAGGTGATCTGCGCGGACAACTTGCTCAACTGTGAAGAAAAGATCGACTGGAGACAGTGCAAATTGGAGCAGGAGGCTGAAGAAGCGATGGCGCAGAGCTTTCGGGAAAGTTTCAAACCGTACGATTTTACTGTTTAAGATTGGGACAGTTCTGAGGCTAGCAACGCGTAGCGCTTGCCGAATGACGAAAATAACCATTTTTCTGATGTAAAAATGTACAAAAGATTTTCAATATGCGTTTCGTTTGAAAAAAAGAATTTATATTTTGGGTATGTATTACATTAGTACATTTGCTAGAGAAACTCGATTCTATTTGAATCTAAAAGATTTTTTATTTTGTTTTATTTTGAACATTTTGACTTCACTACAATTGCAAAACCGCCAATAATGTTCTAAACAAAAATAGGCTTTATTTCGAGAATATTTTTCCTGATTAGGATGTTTACCGATGATTGTCGGTAAAACGTTTATTTCATCTATGCCTCTGTTGAATAACTTAAAGTAATGTTTTCTCGACTGTTCTCGTTAAATACTTTCTTGAGGATTATGATGATTCGTTTGCTTTAAAGGTTTCGGAATCCCTGTGAAAGCTCCTATGATGTAATCGAATCATATTAATAAATTTTAGTAATATTAATATAAGTTTATAATAATTCAATCTTCTTGTTACCAAGAAGAGAATTGCGCAATATTGACAGGACATTTCGTCTATAATTTTTGCTGGGTAATTTTGATTGGTTTTGGATTTTTGAGGTTGCTTTCGTTGAAGATTACCTGCCTTGGGTCGGAAATGCAAGATTTGTAGCGGTAAGAGCGGCGGAAATTTCACGCGGGCAGCTTTGGGGCACCCTCTCCGAATTGGTTGAAACTTTTCGAGTGTGAAGATATCACCTAATTGAGCATCTGTGCATACTTATTTTTTCCAAAATTAGTCTAGGCTGTCTTCTGAAAAGGACGAAACTTGTTTAGCTGATTTTTTGTAAATCAATATAATTTAAAAACGGTAAATTCTACAAAAAAGTGTTTTATGAGTAACTTTTAGGAAATTGTCTAAATTTTCATGAAAATATGGAAAAAAATATATATCATGTCCAACATTAAAAAAAAATGCTATTTAAACACAAAAAATCGATTTAGAAAAAATAATCATCTCCGAATTGGCTGAATTTTTTTTTTGTGAAAAACAACAGTGTCGTCCATACATCGCGAGTTGAGCATATTTAAGAAAAAAGAGTTATTCTTACAAATAACAAAAAATATATGCAAACTGAAACTAAGGTACCGTGGAATGGGGTGAAATTGATCAGTGGGGTGAAATTGATCACTTGAAAATTCGTGATGAAAAATACTTATCAAAACCTATTGCTCTTACAAACTAGGCAATGTTAACGTGTCCTTAAACGCAACTTTTGCATGATTCACATACCTGTCAAAGTTAACCCTTGCATGCCCGGTGCAATTTTTCATATTTTCGAAAAATTCTTTTAACTCAGTCAAAACTCAAGCAAATTTGATCGGACAAGTTTCCAAATAACAAAAAAAAGTATTGAATTTACTTAAAGTAATCTTAGTTGAGGGTTAATTACGTTACGTTAACGTTACGAAGTGAGTAAAGTTTGATAAAAGCACAAAAAATGTAATTTTCAACAATGATCATTCCACACCATTAAAGAAATACTGATGAATTCGCAGGAAACCACGAAGATTTTAATTTCACAGCTAGTTTTTAAGCTTTTGCAACAAACCGAATTGAAATCGGTCTAACGACGATCAAATAAGAGCAAATTTAGCAACAAGCAGCTCGTGAACCAAAATAAACAAATTTTAACCTGAAATATCGTTATTTTTGTTTCCAAACTAGCTGTAAATGATATTTTTCAGAACAAAAAACATCATTTATCTTTAGCATGTCGAAAAAAAAAACACATTGCCAAAAGGATGTATGGATTTCAATGGTGATCAATTTCATCCCAATTTACGTCATAGTACCTTATAGAATTATCGAATTTATTTCACGAAGTAGACGATAGAAATTTCACCAATAGCCATAGAGGTTTACTGGAGCACATACCAGTACTTGTTTTAAAATTATACTATTTCGGGAAATTGTTATAAAAATTGATCAATTTCACCCCGTTCCATGGTAATTCACATATTTTAATGAAGTTAGTACAAACCTGTATATTTTTTTTTAAAACTATTTTCCCCTTTCTCTTTCCAAAACGGCTAAAACATTCAAAATCGGTTGGAAAACAAATGAGTTAAAAATAATTTTCATACGCTGAGGTTAAAAAAACCGGCATTTTGACCATAATTTCAAATTTTGGGGCTGTTTGAAAAAAAATCCAGTATGAGCGAAAGTTGCACTCGACTAAACTTACAACCTTCACTGCGTCACTTCAAAAGTTCTTGCATTTTTTTTCATTTGTAGCATACTTGAATACTTTTGAAAGAAAAAAAAAGTTGTTCGAAAGCCCGCGATGGATGATTTTCCGGAGGGTCTCAAATGAAAGGTAAAAAGCTATATATTCAAATGGTGAAGATTTTGGCGATGCCCATTTTTTTAGAACAAAGTTGTTTTTTTTTTACACGCCGTGGGATGGCCGGTTGCTGAGGTTAGGGTTCGTTGTAGTGTAGGGTCTAATAAAGTTACCAGATGGATAAAGCTTCTGATTTACATTTTTTGTGAAAAAATGATTGTATGTATCGAACATATTTTTCAGCGATGTGTGCTACTTCAACATAAAACATAAGCTGTAATAATGCTTTCAGTGTATCTACACTCAGTTGTGTTTTTTTTTTTTCAGTTTTTCCAAGCTTTGTTAACGACAAAAAATAATCGTTCGGTTTCAGTTTTGCAAATACAACGCGAATTTAGCATTTTTTTTCGAATGATGGAGTAGTATATTTTTGATTTCAAGATGGAGCAAAAGCTAATAAATGAGCAAAATGACACTTGTTATAGAGGTACTCAGTTGTTGCGAAAATATGTTACATCTGGTGATTCAATTTTATTGATACCGCGAGACATTAATGAAGCAAACAACTAATGTACAATTTTACTGAGCAACAAACTGAAAATCTGTACATAACTTGGATAGAACTTTATGCTTAAAAAATATTAATTCTCACTTCAGCAGCTCACTTGTTATTGAATGAGATAGTCAAAAAGATTCATAACTGATTGTTTCAATATTGTGAATCAGCAACAAAAACACTAGATCTGAATAAGTTAACTATTTTTATTCAAGAATGACCAACAACAACAAACTCAAAAACAACCGTACAAAATTACTGCTCCACCTGATGGAGGTCCTTTCTCGCGATAGCTTCAATGCGGTACGAATTCGGGAAACGCAATCGCAGCTCGATTCCAGCATCCAGCTTGGGGTCTCGCTTGTGTTTCGCGTTGGAACGCTGCCGGTAGCGTATGATGTAACCGGGAATCATCATCCGGCCGTGTTGGCGTCCCTTGACCTGCTCGCAGTTCAGTCCACCTGGGTTGATATTTAGGCAGTACACATTGTTGCATTTGTCGATCGCCGCAGCAGGCAATTCGGTTGCAATCTCCCACGATTCTCGAGACAGGCTTTTGTCCCAGTAGTCCGAGTCCGGGAAATCGGACTCGTTGGAGGCGAATTGGATACACGAGGTTGTAGCTGAGGTGGTAGGCGTGGCAGTAGTGGTTTTATTTCTTTTATAGAACATTTGATCCCATGTGAAATCTTCAGCGGTTTTCTCGGTTGCACTCGTTGAAGGTTCAGTCGCGAGTGTTGGTTCTTCGGTTTCAAAAGGAGTTGTAAGATCAGTCGGTATATCGGGTAGGTCAGTTGTAGCAACACTTGTAGGTATTTCGGTTACAACTGGTGTATTGGTGGATATTGGAATATCGGTGGACGGGACATGTGTTTCGGTTGTGACGTCATCGATATCGGTAACAGTTTCATGGCTTTCATCTGGCGTTGTTGGAGGCTGGGTCGAAAAGGTTACAAGCTTGGTAGTTGGAGTGGTGATAAACACTTCTGTAGTTGTTCGAATCCTTTTGGTAGATATGGGAATTGGAGTGGATTTGACTGTACTCGAAGCAGGTGTAGCTGCAGTTCGCTGAGCCTCTGTAGTTGGTTCTGACTTCGTAGTTGCGAGTGAACATTCCGAACTTGGCGTTGAAGTTGTACACGAACATCGGCCGCTGGCTGTTATAGTTGTATTTATAGTACTAACAGCAGTTGTTAGCCGAGGGACACTCTCACAATCCGTCAGATTGTGCTTTGCTAAGTAATCTGAAATGATTTTGACTAATGGTAAACAACGGCATTCGTCTGTATGCCTTGGAACACAACGCTCTAGTTCCACGCTGTATTCCATCGAGGGAGGACATCTGAAAGAAATGCATCTTAAGCTTTATCTAATGTTAGCTAAAACTTTCAAAGCTATTCTCACTCGTATCGGATTTGAAAATATGATCCATCCATGTTAGGAATGCACCGGTAGTATAGATTGCAGTCATTGGACGTTCGAAACTGTCCTCGTGCAACACACTGAGGAAAATATTCGCCACTAAAGCGATCGAAGATCTCGTAAGGGATGGGCTGTTAAATAGGTCTACATTTTGAACAGCATTCCATAAAAAGTTATTAACTGCACTTACGTAACACCTCGTCATAGTTGTACACCGATGTAATTCTGGATGATACATTGTATGGTATGGACACCGATAGACAAACTGTTGATATCCATGGCGGTACTCCTGGCAATCGTAATAAAACGAGCAATTTGAAGGAACGGGGAAGACACCTGCAATAGTTTCAATTGTATAAAGTTCCAACTGAAGTTAACGAAAAACTACCAGGCTGATTGCAGTTCGGAACTACAACATCACAGTTTTCCGACTCGTCATATACTCTAATGGTTTTGGCTGAGGTCCAATTTCTTTCAACACACCTTCCCTCCGTTTCGTTGAATACCTAAAACCGTTTAGAAACGTATTATGATAAAGATCTGCTTCAGCAGTACTCACGGTCATACCATATCCGTAGGGCACATCCCTATCATAACACCATCCGGGTGACAAACGTAGTAGAAGTCGTTTCGATCGAACTTGTGCATGCCTTGGTCGTCGTTGGTACATTTGGCAGACTGGTGAAGCAAATTTTTTTTTCTGCTGAGAAACTTTTAACACGATAGTGATGGCATAGAAACAAACTTACGTGATCTGCTATGACAAAGTAGCCTCCACCGGGGAAATTTTGACATCTTCTTCTGAACCTATCATAATATTCCAGTTTCGTACAAGGTTCCTAAGTCAAAGTAAAACGAAAAAGACACAAATGTTCTATAACCCTTTCCGACCGAGCCCACACAATTGTGTAGGTGAAAAATGACGGATAAGAAAACCTAAATCGGAACAATTCCTATATAAAAACACTTGGTTGCTCTTGTTTTTTATTTTTCGTAGCAGCTGCGATGTTGACACTAGCGTTGTGAACAATAAAACAATGAATAGGACGTTCAAAAAACGAGAGAGAAGGTTTTGTTTGAGTCACCTTCTACCTACGCAATTATATGGGCCCGGTCGGAAAGGGATGAACAGTTATTCAGGTTAAAATTATCAGTAGCTTGTAACTGTGTTTGAAATAATCTTTTCTGGCAGCTACCTTCTAATAAAATACTACAAGGTATATAGCCCTAGGGGTTGTATGAAATGGTGACGTAGGACTAAATATATATATTATATGCTGCGATAAACTGTTCATAGGCAACACTACCGTTTATATTTGTTGGTCGTTATTGTAAAAATAACGATGCATGAATACATGAAAATTTTACACTAGTAGTAGTTGTGAAAGTTCTCATAACTCTTATTTTCAAGCATTTATAGTTCTGAAAAGAACTGATTCTATAATCTTCAGCTCGAAATGTGTGCTACAGAACGTAATATATTTGCTTGACCGCGCAAAATAAAATTTGCTCTCCACTGTGCCCTTCAAAAGCTGTGCCAGCAAAATATCCTGCCTGTTGCTGCCGTATGCAAAATAAAGGTAAGGTATTCCGCAGTGCCTGGAAGTTGACTTGTATGCAGCTCTCGTTTCTCAATGTCGCGTACCTATAACAGCCATTGTCCACTCGCTATTGTGTGACAAACTAGACTGAAGTTGAATTTTCTACACGCAGTCTTTTGTATCGAGTTCAGCGTAGATGTTTGCCATGAGCGCGTGGACACGCAGCTTAGAGAAAGACAAACAAAACAAAACACCTTCGATACTACTGAGTGACTTTCAAGCACCAAAAGAAAGTTTTTGCTTTCCCGATGCGAAAACCACTCTGGTTCTTAGTCTAATTTGCGTTAATAATATTCGACTGATAACGGTGTTAGAGTAGGCACAAAGAAACAATTGAACTGAAAAACCACTCAATTTACAAGTGAAATTTTTTGAAATGAGGGTTATATCTAGCTGTGATAAACTATTCATAGGTGACAATACCGTTTATCTTTGATGTGCCAAGGTCGTTATTGCAAAAATAATTATTGAGAAATAGATGAACATTTCACACTAGTAGTAGTTGTGGAAATTCTCATAACTTTTATTTTCAAGCATTTACAGTTCTGAAAAGAACTGATTGGATTCTTTAAACAAACAACTTGTTCCAAACCCGGGCCCCGGAAACCTTACTCTGCCGGAACTAATAACTTTGACAACGTCTAAGCTGAAATATGCTATAATTTCGTAATAACTTCATATAAGTCCTGGAGATGTATGGTCTCCAACAAAAAAGTGTGTTTTATATGCCCAAATGTTTCTTTAAAACAATGTTTTCTTGTAAAATGTAACTAACAAAAGTTAATTACAAAAAACTAACTTTTAAGTAACTTTTATGTAAAATACTCTGTAACTCTAATCCTAATGAAGATAGGAATATTGTTTGTTCAGCAAAGTTTCAAATTTTTGCACGTTCTAAAAAAAAGTTAGTATTTTTAATGTGTAAAAACCTATGTATGAAAACACATGCGCGCCGTACTCTAATCAGGTGGATTGGGACAAATGGAACCTACTACAGTTTATAGTACTTCAGCTTAACTTCAAGGAAAAGTATTGACATCATGATTCCACTTGCCCCTTTTTAGCCTATACGTTCCTAATGTTATCGGAATATATATAGTTTTGTAAGCTGTCAGTGGTCACGCACACGCCAAACGCAAGTTACTAAAATTGCCTTCTTTCCTAGCAAACTATGAGCCTGCAGTACACCAAAGTTTGTTATTTTTTGTGTGTGTGGAAACGCAAACACTACTATCGTGACGACAAGTTACCATTGATTGCATTTAGTCCTCTACACACCACCTCTCGCCTGGGCCTGGGAGTACTGTGTGCTCCAACGTAATCCTTCAACTATACTCCGACGTTTAAACTGTACGGATAAAGTGATAATTCACTCGCCGATATATGAAAATATCACTAGTCATAACGACATTAAATCATAAGATATTACGTCATTGCTTTATAAATAGAGATACAGAATAAGATTACACTATTTGTCTTTTTTTTGAAACATGATATCAAATTTGATCACCGGTTTTTATTTTAGATGTTTGAACGCCATGTAGTTTTCGATTTTTTCTAAAATCAAACATAGTTGCTGTTCTTCATATTCGCTGAATATATTCAACAGCAGGCGAACCCTTTCATTAACCATGCATATGTTGATTTGTGTTAAAAGAAAAACAAAACAAATTCCGAAATCGGTGCAAAAAAACCGCGTTCGCGTTAAAATATACTTCATTTGCTAAAAGTTTTTTAACCGTTTCTGCTAGAAAATAAAATCGAAAAACAATAAACAGCACTATTATTTCCACCTACGAATCGAACTCAATATTAAGGAAAAATATAAAACGATTAGGCCAAATCAGTGAATAGTCAGTAATTGGATTAAGTAAACTCATCGGACACTCTAAATAAGCAATTTGAAAATGAAAAACTATTAAAAACATACCGCGTAAAAAAGACTTATCTAAACAATCTGCGTAAAATCTGAAATTCGCGTATAAAAACGCGTAAATGCCGAAATCCGTCTAAAAATGTCACGCATTTCAGGTTAATCACCAGGAACAAGGTCTCTATGATGGAACGCGGGTGACAGAGTTTTTATGCGCGAAATTGATCATGTGTGAGGTTATATCGGAGTATCTCAGAGTGATTTTATTTACCCAATAATGATTAGGAGACGTCAGTATCGTGTTATTCTAGGCTTTGCAATGACTATCAATAAGTACGGAGACAATTTTTGCACGTGTGAATGTTTTCTGGAGTTCGGAATTTTCTCATGGACAACTATTTTGCAAATCGTTACTTTTTTCTCAATTACATTCGTTTTTATTTGTTTTGTAAGTTTTACTTGAAACGTAACATCATAAAGTTGAAAAATTGGACTCTTATTTAAGTTATACAGTTTAAACGAAAATTTATAAATTATTAAAAAACAATTTTTCGAAAACGGGTTAATAATGGAAAGAAAAGTTCTGTGCAGTGGCTCCGTATGAGAGGGAAGTTGTTGATTCGTTTTCAAATAAACAATCAATCCAAGCGTTTTCATGATATACTGACAGAAGGATGTTTCTCACAGTTAAGGTTAACAGTTAAGTTAAAATTAGCGTTGACCATCTACATCGAAATGTCGAATTGTCATAGTTGAATCTTGATTCCAAGCTAGATTTTTTGAAGAAGGTAAATCATTTTAGAATAAATTCCAGCATTTATAGTAAATTTATTACACTGGGGTCGCTTTTTACGCGGGTTGTTTTTATGCGTTTTTTCAAACAGCATATTTCGGTTGGAAGAAGACTGTTTACACGTCAGTCGCTCCGGTTTTGCAGCAAGCAGATTTTTTCCCGTTTTGATTGCTAAAATTCTCTGGAAAACATTCCTCCGGAATAGAATTTCGGATCGGTTATTGTCGTGGGTGAATTTGCGGCTCGTGTACTGTGAACGTTTTTATTTGTGACGGAAGTAAGCTCGCTTGTGTGAAGGATGAATATTTTTCGACTGGCCGGTTTTTTTTTTTTTCTTCACATAACATTTATTTGACACGGCACAAATACAATTTAATGTTCGAGGTCTATTTCGACTGTAAAGATTTCAAATTTATGGTGTTTCGGCTTGCAGTCTTCTCTTAAAAGATCAAAACAGAAGTTTGTCTACTGTCCTACGTTTCGGCTGAGTGTATTTAGCCTTCTTCCGGGAAGAAGGCTAAATACACTCAGCCGAAACGTAGGACAGTAGACAAACTTCTGTTTTGATCTTTTAAGAGAAGACTGCAAGCCGAAACACCATAAATTTACAATTTAATGTTTAACGGCGCCAATTATATCTGATGACTTAAAAACTAAAGCAAATTTTTTATCCTCGCTGCCGACTACGAGCTGAAATTAAGTCTAACTTAAAACTAGCATGGGATTTCCAATCAGTGTTTTGTTGTTCAATGGTCGTCTGATAATCGTCGAATGGCATGTATGGATTCGTTCTGCTGAGCCACGATGTCGTGAGTTGGGACAGAGGCTCGTAGTCCTTGGGTCCTGGTTCTATTGTGCGGGGTCTGGTTGCTGGTTTTGTGCTTAAGGTTCAAACGTGTTCTTGTCGTTTTGTTGGGTGTAGACGGAGGGGAACGGGACTAGACTGGGGCGTGGATGGATTTCAGGAAAACGTATATAAGGGACATGTAGGATAGGTCACGGCTCGCCAAGACATCACGAACAGGAACAGCCGGCTGTCTACCCTCGGCCTGCAGGGAAGCTATTAATTTAGACCTGGCGTCACGGTGTACAGGGCATGACCAAACCACATGCTCTATGTCGTGATAACCTTCACCACAGGCACAGATACCACTTTCCCCGAGCCCAACACGACGGAGGAGCGCGTCAAATCTATAGTGATTGGACATAAGCCGGGACATCACGCAAATGAAATCCCGACCTACATCCAACCCCTTGAACCACGGGTTCGTCGATACTTTGGGGATTATGGAATGTAACCACCTTCCCAATTCCCCTCTGGTCCAAGCATTTTGCCAACTGATGATCGTATTCTGACGTACAAGTGCGAAAAATTCATTAAAGGCAATTGGTCTTTCATAAATATCACCGTTTGTTGCGCCCACCTTAGCCAAAGAGTCCGCTTTCTCATTACCCGGTATCGAGCAGTGAGAAGGGACCCACGCTAAGGTAATCTGAGTAGATTTTTCGGATAAAGCACTCAGATGTTCCCGTATTTTCCCCAGGAAATACGGAGAGTGCTTAACATCTTTCATCGATCGGAGAGCCTCAATGGAACTGAGACTGTCCGTAAAGATGAAATAATGGTCCGTGGGCATTTTTTCGATAATCCCTAGGGTGTACTGAATTGCAGCTAATTCTGCGACGTAAACAGAAGCAGGATTATCGAGCTTATGGGAGACGGTTAAATTGTTATTGAAGATACCGAAGCCAGTGGACCCATCAAGAAGTGATCCGTCAGTGTAGTACATATTGTCGCAGTTGATGTTTCGATATTTATTGGAAAAAATTTTAGGGATCTGCTGCACGCGTAAATGATCCGGGATTCCACGAGTTTCTTCTATCATGGATGTATCGAAAAACACAGTAGAATCAGAAGTATTTGATAAGTCGACACGATTTGGAATATTCGAAGAAGGGTTAATATTTTGGGACATGTGATTGAAATACAATGTCATAAAACGGGTTTGAGAATTAAGTTCGATTAACCTTTCAAAATTTTCAATCACGGGACGGTTCAAGACCTCACATTTGATTAGAATACGAGAAGACAGGCTCCAGAAGCGGTTTTTCAATGGTAGTACTCCAGCTAAAACCTCCAAACTCATCGTATGGGTCGACTGCATGCAACCTAAGGCGATACGCAAACAACGATATTGTATTCGCTCCAGTTTGATCAAATGTGTGTTTGCTGCGGAGCGGAAGCAGAAACACCCGTATTCAATAACAGACAATATCGTTGTTTGGTAAAGCCTTATAAGGTCTCCTGGATGGGCTCCCCACCATTGTCCGGTTATTGTACGAAGAAAATTCACTCTTTGTTGACATTTTTTCATCAGATACCTCACGTGACAACCCCAGGTGCCTTTAGAGTCGAACCAGACACCAAGATATTTGTGTACCAAAACCTGAGAAATCGTTTTACCCATTAATTGTGTTTGAAGCTGAGCAGGTGCATGCTTCCTAGAAAAAACTACTATCTCAGTCTTCTCCGGAGAGAATTCGATACCTAGCTGTAAAGCCCAAGCAGACAAATTGTCCAAGGTATCTTGCAATGGTCCTTGCAAATCGGCAGCTTTGGCTCCTGTAACAGAGATTACACTGTCGTCTGCAAGTTGTCTTATCGTGCATGAATTTGCCAGACATTCGTCGATGTCATTTACATAAAAGTTGTAAAGAAGGGGGCTTAAACATGAGCCCTGGGGAAGACCCATGTAGCTAATGCGAAAAGTTGCCAAATCGCCATGCGTAAAATGCATGTGCTTTTCGGACAACAAATTGTGCAAAAAATTGTTCAAAATTGGAGAAAATCCTTGTCGGTGAAGTTTACCCGAAAGAATGTCAATAGAAACGGAATCAAAAGCCCCCTTAATGTCCAAGAACGCAGACGCCATTTGTTCTTTACGAGCATACGCCAGCTGAATATCTGTTGAAAGCAACGCAAGACAATCAATCGTCCCTTTGGCACGGCGGAAGCCAAATTGAGTTTCTGATAGTAGACCATTTGATTCGACCCAGTGGTCTAAACGACGGAGTATCATTTTTTCCATCAATTTCCGGATACAGGATAGCATTGCAATCGGCCTATAAGAGTCAACAAGTTAAACAAGTGCCTCTTGGCATTGCCGGGTAGATTCTTCAACAAGTTGAATTCGATTCTATCTAACCCAGGTGCGTTATTGTTACAGGACAGGAGGGCAACTGAAAATTCTGCCATCGTAAAAGGTGATTCTATCGCGTCGTGACCCGGAGACGTATCGCGAACAAAGTTTTGCGCAGGAACAGAGTCCGGACATACTTTCCTGGCAAAATCAAATATCCACCTACTTGAAGACTCCTCGCTTTCGTTGACCGTTACGCGATTCCGCATTCTTCGGGCTGTGTTCCAAAGAGTGCTCATCGATGTCTCCCTCGACGTCTCGTTCACGAACCGACGCCAATATCCACGTTTCTTTGCTTTAGCCAAGCTTTTAAGCTTGGTATCAAGCTCCGAATACCGTAAATAGTCGCCAGGTATACCTCCCGTCTGGTAGGCCTTAAACGCGTCGGATCTTTGCGTGTAGACATCGGAGCACTCTTGGTCCCACCACGGAGTGGGAGGCCGTTCTTTGATCGTTACGCCGGGATATTTCTTCGTTTGGGCTTGCAACGCGGCGTCGAGAATCAAGCCCGCGAGGAGGTTGTATTCTTCAAGTGGTGAATGATGTTGAATCGACTCGACCGCTTTTGAAATCATTTCCTCGTATAACTTCCAATCGACATTTCGTGTGAGGTCATACGGAATGTCAATTGGTCGCATGCGAGTTGACCCGTTAGTAATTGAAATAAGAATAGGCAGATGGTCGCTACCGTGAGGATCGAGGATTACCTTCCATGTGCAATCCAACCGTAGCGACGTCGAACATAAGGATAGATCCAAAGCGCTTGGGCGCGCTGGAGGTTTCGGGATACGTGTCATTTCACCGTTGTTTAAAATAGTCATGTCGAAGTCATCGCAAAGGTTATAGATTAAAGAGGAGCGGTTATCATTGTATGGGGAACCCCAAGCCACGCCATGAGAGTTGAAGTCTCCCAAAATCAAACGTGGCGAGGGAAGAAGTTCTATTAAATCAAAGAGCAGCCGTTGCCCAACCTGTGCTCTGGGGGGAATATATATTGAGGCAATACAAAGCTCTTTACCTTGTATTGTCATTTGACATGCGACAACTTCGATGCCTGGAATCGAGGGGAGGTTAATACGATAGAAAGAATAGCACTTTTTAATCCCTAAAAGTACTCCTCCATATGGGGTGTCTCGATCAAGGCGAATAATATTAAAATCATGTAAGTTGAGGTCAATATTTGAAGTAAGCCAAGTTTCACAAAGGGAAAATGCATCGCATTTGTTTTTATTTATCAAAACTTTAAACGAATCAATTTTTGGTAAAATACTTCTACAGTTCCACTGTAAGACAGAGATAGAATCCTTCATATACGCAGTTGAATTAGGCATCGAAGGATACAATCGCTGCAAGGAGAGGCCATTGGGCAGTCAACTGCTTCAAAAATGATCTAACTGTTGGGAGGAATGCTGTAAGAAAAATTTTAATTGGATCGGGTACATTGAAAGTTTCAAAAATCCAGTCCACAATGTCAGAAAATTTCACTAATCCAGAGTTTGTTTCATCAACTGGGAGTGTAAAAGGAGCAACTGGGGTTTTAGATGTTCCTGGCAGTGCTGGGAACTCCTTCTGGGACTTTAAATTTGCCAGCCCAGGAGGAGTTTGCTTCGGTTTTTCCGCAGCACTGTTTGGTTTGTTTGTAACTTTCATTTCACTTTGAGAAATCTTAGGACCTTTTCTGGGAAGTTTAGGAGAGGAAATATTTTTCCTCTTTCTAGACTCCCCAGGATTGGCGTAAGATGCTCCCGCTGGTGAATCGTCAGAATCGGTTTCATCAGAGGACAACAGATCGAAGGGGTTCGAAGTAACGGGAGAAGTGGTAACGGTCTTCTTCAGCATGTCAGCGTAGGAACGCTTTGAACGCTCTTTGAGAGACCGTTTTATTTTATCCCTGCGCTGCATGTACACCGCACATGTCGAGAGCTCATGCAGATTTTATCCGCAGTGAATACACTTTTCAGCGTTAACACTGCAAGAATCTTCCGCATGAGACTCCCCACACTTGCCACAACGTGCCTTATTGCAGCAGTAGGCGGCTGTATGGCCTAACTGCTTGCAATTCAGGCAGTTCATGACGCGGGGCACGTAGAGCCTCACAGGGAGACGAACCCGGTGGATCGAGACGTGGCTTGGTAGTGCAGACCCGGCGAACGTAACTCGAAACGAGTCTGACGGAGTGTATACTGTTTTGCCACCGATGATCGATGCTGACCGCAATTGCTTGCAGTCGAGCACCTTTACTTCGGGACACGTTTTGTTCTTAAAGCACCCTTTGGCACTTTGCAGTATACACTCGACGGACAGACTCGAATCGGTTATGACACCGTCGATCTCCACGTCTCGTGCGGGTATGTAAACGCGATACTCGCGTGTGAAGAGCTCAGAGCAAGCTATATCGTTGGCCTCTTTCAGGTTACCGACCACGACACGGAGCTTGTTAGGCCGGACCTTGGAAATTTCGGTCACGCCCTTGTACTCCTTCGTCAGGTCTTTAGAAATCTGCAAGAGGTTCAACTTTTTCGATTTCGGTCCTGCCTTTGGCCGAAAATAAACAGTCACGATGCGAAACAGTTGCACAAAGGCACGACCTTGAACCCGGATTTATTTCACTCGACCAGGCAAACAATGCCAACACTTGTTCACACGTCTTTTGTTTTATACTCTATCGGACCGATCACCAAACACGTCCAGTACTGATGCGTGTTCGGCACAGAATGTTCGACTGGCCGGTGATTTGTCGCATTTGCTGGCAATTATTCTGCTGCTAATCAAGATATGGAAGACGATATCGTGTGCTGGCATTTCTGGCAAATCTCAGATTTTGTTCATGGTGGTTTACATTAGCCGTTATCTGGATATGGTTACGACTTTTATTAGCGTTTACAATACGTGCATGAAAGTGGTCTTCATTAGTTCATCGATCGCCACCATCTATTTGATGTATGTCAAGTTTAAGGCGACCTACGACCACAATCATGATTCGTTCCGCATAGAGTTCCTGCTGGTTCCGTGTTTCGTCCTGGCCCTGTTGATCAACGCTAGCTTCGATGCAATAGAAGTTATGTGGACGTTCTCGATCTATTTGGAGGCAGTGGCCATCTTGCCGCAGCTCTTCTTGGTCAGCAAAACGGGTGAGGCAGAAAGTATTACCAGCCACTATCTCTTCGCTCTGGGTTCCTACCGTGCGCTGTATCTGCTGAACTGGATCTACCGATACTACGCTGAGGGTCATTATGACTTGATTGCAATTTTTGCCGGAGCAATTCAGACAATCCTGTACTGCGATTTCTTCTATCTCTACATCACCAAGGTGCTAAAGGGAAAGAAGCTGCAGCTGCCGGCGTAAAGTGGCCCCACGGCTTGGGAGGTAGGATGATATCTTACACAATAACGCGGATTATTTTTACCCGATTCGGAAAATTATTTGTAGGGGGTATCAATTAAGTTTAGTATAAATATATCGAATCTAATCTTTTAATTGCGTTACAACCAACCGCGTAAAAAGCGACCCCAGTGTAGTCCAACATGCATTTTAAAAGTGGCTAGCCACTACGGGCCAACTAGTTAAAAAAATAAGCTAAAATATAATATAACTTTTTGAGGAAAAATCCAGGAGCCATATGGTCTTTGGCAAAATTATGTGTATCATGTGCCTTAACAATTCTTCTGAACAACACTTTCGTGTGAAATGCAACTAACTAACTAGTCTGGGAGTGCATTGCAACACTCAGGGATTTTTTTCGCCTCAATAAAGTTATGCTACTTTGGGTACCCGGACATTGTGGAATCGAGGGAAATGAACATGCCGACAGCCTAGCAACACAAGGATCTGCTCAGCAATTCATTGGATCGGAACCGTTTCTGAGTACCTCCATATCCGCCATTGAAGGCGAACTAATTACATGTGAAAAGGTAGAGATAGCATTTCATTGGCAACGTGTGCATGGTTGTGGACAAGCTAAACAGTTTATCTACCCCAACCTTGCGGTTACCACAAGGCTACTTAGTTTATTTCGTAGTGAACTACGAATCATCACGGGACTCTTGACCGGATACCAGAGCCTGACAAAGTCATTTTCAATTGACAATTGTAAGGTTATAGTGACGCTTTGACCCGTCGCTTTCAATTGAAAAGCTTTTGTGTCATTTTTAAGCACATCGTGAGTGACACGAAACCCAGTCGAAATCTCTTGCTTTGGTTTTGACAACTGAAGGGTTTAAAATTGATACAAATGCTTTTCAATTGAAAGCGGAGATTATCACTATCACTCCCACATGACGATTCTCAATTGAAAATGACAATGAGCGCTGACAGAGACAGGACGCTTCCATACAGTACTTCACGCATATATAGGAAAAAGGGAGGAACCATTGATCGGAACTTGCGTGATATATTTATTGGATGCAATTGCTGTTCTAACTACGGCTTGCGGTATTAGAAAACTATCATCAAACGACGCGATGCGGTGCTAATTTCAATTGAGACGCTGGATGAAAGGAAAGAGCCTCTCTCTCCGTCAATTGAAATAGTCATCAGTTTCATTTGAAATGATCCGATGAACAACAGACGGGAAAGAGTAAAAGAAGTGATTCGATGACAGTAGCCGAAGGGAATCAAGTGAAAATGAAACTGTTCGAATCTAAATGACAGCGCGAGATATTCAGTTTCATTGTTTTGTTTCGAAAATGTAAAGCCCTGCCGAAAACTGTCCTGCTCTCTATCATTTAAAGAGAATCGGCAAAGTCCCAACCGACAATTGCCGCTTCTGCAACGCTGTATCTGAGAGCTCAGCACATTTGTTCTGCTTTTGCGGAGCTCTTACTTCATTGAGGTTCAACTTCTTCAGAAGTTACCACTCAACTCCACACCAGGTATGGAGCACCAATCCCAAAAGGGTCACTGGTTTCATCACCCATGTTGTTCCGAATTGGGACACAGGCTTACAACCAACTAGCTCATCTCCGCATCAATGAGTTCGAGCATCCTGTAATCTGTGTAAAGCAATCGGAGCAAGCCACGAAAGATAATCATTCTTGTCGCAGTGGCACTTCTGCCCAATGACCTTCAGGCATACAAAAAAATACAACAAATACCTAAACATAAGACAGGCTGTCGAAATACTACGTGAACCTTGCGGCCGTGTCTTATAAACGACCCTTTCAATTACTTTTTGAATCATAACAACCGTCTGCCGGGGTGCCAAAAAAGACACGTTTTTGTTCCTTAGCTTGTGTACACCCATTTAGGCAATGAGTTTGATCCAAGTCACGTCAATGCACACTTAAATGTTTAGTTAACGACTGCCGCAAATATGGTTAAGCTACAATAAACTATAATTTTGCTAAAATTAAATGAACTTCGGCCTAATCTCACCCCTTCTATGGGATGAGATTGTCCCAAAAACAAAAAGTTGAATTTTTTTACTTTAACATCTACAGTCTACCGCTCTACCAATTGAGCTATCGAAGGTGATAAAAACCTGAATTAATCCACCTAGCGGTCAGACTCAGCCTTTCTCATTCAAATTTATTATTTGTAAAAATAGATTTACATGAATGCTAAAATCCAACAAAAGTATATTCACTCTTTGGGTTCTAAAATATTGATGTTGTAATTAAAGTATAAAATATGAAATTTGACGTAATGTTAGTGCTTCAAAAAAAGCGAAATATAAGAAATGACTCTTAATTTCGAACAATTTAATCACGAGCGATACCGGGAACGTTCAAATAGTACGATACCACATTTAAATCATGTTGAGGCCGTATTTATTGTTCAAAGCAGCTATAGTGTCTTTGAATTTCTTTTATTTACAAAACTTTTGAACAGTTTATCAAATTTTTATGAAGTTTGTTATTTGTAAGTTTGAGAGATGACTCGTTTGTATGACACTAGTTATGTTCAAATAAGTCTTGTGATACTTGAGATAATAGACTTTCGTTGTTTTACAAATTAAAACATGGGATTGGATGCTTAAGTTTGATTACAATCAAATGAAAAGGGAACGTATGGGGGAGCCAAACTTTGAAACCACGTGTTCAATCATATTTCATCAGTTAACCCTTAACTATCCCGTTCATTCGATATCAATATTGTTCAAATCTGTTGTGTAGTTTCTAAGATAATGAAGTTTCGTGATTTTCACATTTCGATACATTACACACGAAGTTACATTCCGATTACAGCAAAATTCAATAGGGTGTTATGAGTCAGCTAGACCTTCCATTTGATACTAATTCTGTGGAAATCGGGTCAACCATCTCTGAGAAAAGTGAGTGAGCCCAAGTAGTCATCAGAATATGTTTCTTTCCATAGCTGGATTTCACATTTTTAAACATAACAGGAAAAGTAATAATCTGTTCGCAAAAAATATCATTAGGGTCTTATGGGGCAACAAGACTTAACTAGAAATCAGATTACAATAAAATTCAATAGAGTCTTATAGGGCAACTAGACCTTAAAATTCAATAGAGTGTTATAGGGCAACTAGACCTTTCATTTTCTACCTTTTAATTAGCCAGTGAGGAGAAAGTCAATATGTTTACTTTCATTATGTGATTTCACTTTTTTATGAACAACGGACACAGTTACAATTCGATTGCAATGAAATTCAATAGCAACCTATGGGGCAACTAGACCTTCCATTTGACACTAATTTTGTGAAAATCGGTTCAGCCATCACTGAGAAAAATGAGTGAGTTTAAACAACCTCAGGATAACTTTTCTTTACATAACTTTTGAACCATATGTTCAATCATAACGAAATTCAAAAGTTAAGGGTTCTGGGGACAGCCTAATCATTTGAAACTAGTTTTATTGAAATCGGTTGTGTGGTTTCTGAGATATTTATGTTTCGTGATTTTTACATTTTGATTCATAACCTCTAAACTAAAAATCCGCTTACAATGAAATTCAATAGCAACCTATGGCGCAACTAGACCTTTCATTTGCAATTAATTTCAAGAAAATCGGTCCAGCCATCTCTGAGAAAAGTGAGTGAGAAAAAAAAGTTGCACATACACACACACATACACACATACATACATACATACAAAAAATGCTCAGTTCGTCGAAAGGAGTCGAGTGGTATATGACATTCGGCCATTGGGACCACTTTTATACCTTTGGTTTTTCCAGTGATTGCTATACCTTTCTAGGAGAAAGGCAAAAAAGTTGAATTTAATACCTGTTTATCCAGCATTTTACGTACTATAATGGCGGGCGCTATAATGCAAAGTTCGTAATAAATTACCCACCCTTTGGACAACTCTGCTTACGTCAGTTTGAAGTCTTCATACAATTTATCAAATGAAAAATATATCTGGCAACATTTGTGTTGCCAATTTTTCAGATCTGACGTAAGCAGAGAGGTTCGCATATTACGAACACGCATTATAGCGACCGCCATTGTGGTGCGTAAAAAGCTGGATAGAAAAATGTATGACTGGATCAAATCGATATCTAAAGTAACCAGTTATGAGAACGTGGCTTATAGACAGTCTCTAACTGGTTACTCTAGATATCAGGCTTATAGACATAGTGGCGTCTGGATGTAGCTTAGAAAGGGAAAACGTTAGGATATAAAGCCTGAGAAGACTTTTCGTTTTAATTATTATGTGTCATTGACCACTGTATATTCCATTGGAGAACGCAAAACAGCTGGAAACGTACCCACCCCTGAAAAGGTGTACAAAATTTTGTTACATTTCATAAGTAATATCAGTCATTGCAAATTTCCATCTAACAGTTGTTAGCTTACTGTTCTCAAGCTTTTAGTCATTATTTCAAATAATACCATAGCTAGATAACATACCCTGTGAAAACAATGCATTTGTTTTGGTGTAGGGTAAGGACCCCATAATTCGCCCACCCACTAATCAACAAATTGTTTAAGGGGTTTGTTATTGAATTATGCCAAATAATAATTTCTTTTCAATCTCAGCTATTTCTTTTTTATGTTTAAACACGGTTCCAAGAGTTGACACTATATTGCGTATAATAAAAAATAGGTGGGCGAAATTTGGGTACTCGGATAAATTGGGCGAATTATGGGGGTCGTTACCCTATACTGATACAATTTTGTCGTGAATGTGAATTCCGCACACTGTACCGTACATTACAGCTCACCCCAAAAGGGCTCGAAAAGTGTACAGTTTGGAAAAACATTATTTTCTGAGCCAACACAGGTTCAGTGCATAATATTTCGTCAACACATTTCCCGTTTTGGCTCAATCTCACCCCCGTGGCTTAATCTCACCCCGGCAGACGGTAGTTAAAAAGAAATAAGGTGTTCATTTTCTTGGAAAGATAAAATTATTGCCAGAGACGACCGGTCCCGATCAAACAACCCGCTCTGGCTCCAAAAATACTCATAATCATCAATATAATTTTTACTACATAAACCCTATTAAAAAAAATACTAGGGTAGGGAACATATTCTAAGCAGCTTTAGGAACCACCTGTGTATTCAGACGAAATACTCGAAATGTGTTGGGTGAAATTCAAACAGTAGTAGGGTAGGTGAGCCAGTTATGGCAAGTGCACCAGTTATGGTTATATCGCATAAGCGCAATGGTACCAGTCTTGGCAATACACCATATAAACTCCATAGGCCAAAACTGGTTCATGCCATAACTGGTACATTTTTTAGGTATTGTCATAACTGGTACTTCTCCCCTATATCAATCTGTTCTTTATCGTTTTTTTTTGTCAGAACTTATTTTCAGATTGTAAAACTAAGTTAGCAAACTTTTACAATAATCAATTAAAGTTACCAATTGAGGGACACTATTCCAATCACCCCGAACCTATTTTAAGCAGTTTCCATCTGTTTTGCAGGCGTTTTTTTGCAGCACCCGAAGTGGCTCCTGGATGGCTGCAATATAGGTCGATTTGTTTCAAATGATATTTGTTCACAGATTTCTTCGTGATTAACGGTATTTCTCATATTCGCGAGACAGCTAGATAATCGAAGTTTTCGTTTCCATCATTGAAATTGTCGATATTGATAAAAAAGCAGGAGTTTGAGGCCTGTTTTCTGCGACTGATTGAAATAGGCGCTACTGCTTAAACCGTTCCTTAAAAAGCAAAGCAAAGCCTTGGTACTACATTCCGATTCGGCACTCGACCTTCTGTTTATTATACACAAACTTCGCAGCCAACTGTTAAGTGTACAGGACAATTGCGGGGCCAGCGCTACGATCCTACTAACACTAACAGTCTCTCCCGAGCCGAGACTCGAACCTACGACAATTGGCTTGTAAGGCCAGCATCGTACCTCGAGACCAGCCGTTCCTTACCCTAGTACAAAATGGCATCTTCAGCTCATAGGAACATCTGTTCAAAATTTTAGCTCCATAAATGACCTTTGTAATGGTATAAATACACATTTTTTACGGAATTGCTCAGTGAGAATTATGAAAAACTTTGTTCGAGATGACCGTTTAGCTTTGAATCACTTTTTGTTTTTAAAATCAACTTTTTTTCGGTAAAGGACTTCAAACTAATTTTTAAAAATATTTTTAAATGAAAATTTAGACAATTTCCTGATAGGTATCCGTGTATAGCTTTCTCTATCTCTTATGATTATTCAAATATATCGATATTCAGCTCATTTCAAATATTATTCTACACAGTTACACAGAACATTACACGTCATGTCAAATGTTTTCTCATTTAAATTTCAGTTGCTTCTGACGTAAACTATGGCTTTATTTGAAAATTAAGTGCATTATCATTTAAATTTGCCTGGAACGTTATGGAATTTTCTATCATAAGCGATGCAGGCAATTCTTTACATGCGATTCGACATAGAGTTTTCTCACTGCGTAGTAAAAGTTTTGAAAAATGAAGTATGAAGTGCCGTTTTGTTTAATAATGCTTGCTTAGTAAAGAACCGTTGAATCCTGAGAGGGTGTTCCTAGTCCCTCAGTCGAGTTGTCGCGAAATCCGTGCGTTGTTGAAACATAATACAGTGAAGTCTTTTTCTACACGATTTGATTTTACACCGTTGTTTTTTCACGACGATTTTTCAAATAACGCGTTTTTGACGTCGTTTTTTAAATAACGCGGTTTTTTTCACACGGTTTTTTCTGCACGCTTTTTTGTCCTCGCTTAAAACAGTTACACTTCGTAACAAAAACGGTTACAGACTATAGTAGAGTGTTTTTTACACAGTCTCAGTTTTACACGGTGTTTACGACGTTTTTCCAAATAACGCGGTTTTTACGTCCTTTTTTTTTTTAAAATAACGCGTTTTTTTACACGGTTTTTTATGGACGGTACGTAGAATCGTGTTTGACAATTACCAATAATATTAGATCAAACGTTATTTGTTGCACGAAAACAGTAAAACTAAAGCAATAAAATCATATGTTTTTTAATCTCTTCAGTGAAATGTAAATAGTAGGAGGGTGGTATCCAAGACACGACCGCATAGTTGACGTAGGACTACAATATTTTTATATTTTTATTTTGAAGCTATGTTTGATTTGAGCTCGTTTTACTTTTGTAGTTTGCTTGATTTATTTTAACCAATTTAAGCTCAACATCTTCCAAAGGGAAGTTATTTTGGTTCGGGTGGTAATATCAATTATCTAGGTCGTCAGCCCAAATTTATCAAGCGACACCTCAAACGACTTGAAACTAAAACTAGTTCATTGGTGGCCATTTCTACTGTTAAGGTCGTCTTTGACCATTTAAAAAGTCATGAAAAAAGAACCGTTCATTGTTGGCATGGTTCGGTTTTGGCACCAGAAAAAATTCTGGCGTTTTGCCAAAATCGAACGGGGTCTGTATTTTGATTATTTCTTTGCAGCACTCTATCATAGAAAAAAAAAATATTCTCTCTAACATTCACAATGGTGCAGAAACCAAATTTAGGGGGAAATTTGGGTCTAGAGCTCTAGACAATGTTTTAGAAAAAAACTTTTTTTTACAAAGTTACTTAAATTATTGGACCTATAAAATTGTAGAACAAGGTATTCTATCTACAAAAATTAAAAAGTTAGATACTTGATAGCATCGAAAATTTTGGTCACCCTAATTTTTGATACTTTTTCAATAAGCGCTTTATCATATGTAACAACTTTGTAGAAGAAAGTTTTTCTCTAAAATATTGCTATAGAGCTTTAGACCCAAATATCCCCCAGAAGTTTCTGGACCATTGATGAATACCTTTCATTCTAATACAGCGAGTTTTCTTTAATACGCAGAAAGGCAACCCTCTATAAAATATTTATTCGAGTACGATTTAGTAGAAATTAAACTTCCTTCTATATCTATTTGTCGTGTTGAAGTTGGCTCACTCACCGATCACAAAGCGGTAAAGATGTCACATAGTTTTTTTTCCTGCAGTTACAAGCTCGTGGAAAAAATATCGATAACGAATTACAGTTTTAGTAGAAAATGTATATTCACAGAAAATTTGAAATTGAAATAGAAGTTTATGAACATGTTAACATTTAATTTAGGCCAATTTAAATATTTTAATAGTATACAGAATCAATCAGAAACAAATTGATCAGTTTCAAGATACCAAAGAACAACCATATTAACCATATAAAAATACCATATTCGAAAGTTATATGTCCGTTATCTTCGAAAATAAAGTGGGCTAGAATGATGAACAACATTAGCCTCAGCAATTAATGTTTGCATAGCGTTGTTCAATTACAAGTAAGGTTATGGAATGTAATATTTTCTTGCAAATGCTAATTCAAAAGAATTTCCAATTGAAAAATACAAATACTAATGTCGGAACTCTAATATCAAGATGAAATGAATTTGGTTTTCCTCTTGCAACTAGTATCGTCATATTAGACTAAATTCATTTAGTTTGTAAAATATAATCATCAGTACAGCTTGTTTAACTACCTATTCAAAGATCTGTACGGAGCATTTTGGTTTTCTATTGTCTTTTTAATACCCTATATTCAGTTATTTGAATAAATCTGAAAAAAGCAGAGTGTAGAGTTCAGAAAAATCATATTGAATTCTGATATTTGCTGCATTACGAAACAAGAAGAAGAAGAAAACACTTCAAACGACAATTCGATTGTGTTCCACGCCCCACTGTTCGTCAATAGCGGCAATGTAGTTTTCACTTGGCTTGACTGCACGAAAATGAATATTGAGTTTTTCTGCACTGATAGACGACGAGTAACCAGCGCATGCATTGCTTGGTGCAGTACTGTTGCCTGTGCCATCATATTTTCCTTCAATACATCAGTTTTATTAACATTAACATATATATTAACAACAGAAAGTAATACTGTCTGATAGTGGAGGTGGATACGAACTTTCCGAAAAAGCTTCACCTTCAAGACATCAAAATAGTCTAGGCTCATGGAAGCTAACATTAGTTGACCTATTGGGACGGGGAGATTCTGTCAATTTTTTTTTGCCACTGCTGTACAGGATATCACAGCAGGCATTTGGTGTCTATTCATGAAGTCTGTGCCAGGCGTGCTCGCATATGATTGGTACATTGTTGGTGAGAATTCGACCTTGAAACTTTTATTCAATTTTCACTGTTTAACAATGAAGTGATAATGAAAATTGAAGAATTACAAAATTGTCCATCATTTCATCAATCCAACGACATTTTGATTATTGTGATCCATCATGTGGTTACATCAGTATAACCGTTTGAAATCTTTCATTCCGACGTTACATCTTGGTTTTAGTTTCCACGGAATGTATCTGGATATAGTGCGGTTAGACGTAGTCCTACGTCAAAAATGTCCTAAGTTGCGCACATGGTCCCCATAAAATCACACTTCCGCACAAAATGTACTCGTTGATTGTAAAATCAATTCTTTTCGTTTTAATTCAAAACCACTTGTACTCACACTTTACAATAACTCAAAAACAGCAACCGTTTTTGGACGTTTTTGGAGGTGGATCATCATCACACATGTCATCACGCAGAACACAAATCCAATTCACTCACCTTGCGCACAATCATTTCGGTTTCATTCAGCGAAGTTGCTGACACTGAACCAATACCAATCAGAACAAGCACCAGCACCAACAATTTTCCGAACATTTTCCACTCGGCCAGAATCTTTTCTCGCTCACGTTGTCGATCTGCCACTGCCACTGAATAACTGAACCCGAGAGGTTGCCAGGGAGGGCATCTAATAACTGCGCGGCCGGATGCCGTTCCGTGACATACGGCACCGACGAAAGCGATGAAAACTCGGGCGCACGTGAGTAATCCAAAACCAAAACGTGCCACACTGAAAGTCATCTCGGAGTTGGTATGTGCATATTGCGGTCGCATCAAAGCGTGCCATGGGTGGCGTTCTTTCGCGAGATGGAAAACACGTGGAACTATTGATGCACTTTAGTTTGTTTACATTTACTGTTAGATAATAATGCACTTACATGTTCATCATTCATTAGTAGCATAATCTATTAGAGTTCGAGTAAAATTCGATAAGGTTTTTATTTAATAGAAAAAATAAAACTGCTTCAGTGTGATACTTTCCAGTGGTTAGGTGAATTACATTGTTTTGTTTTTCGTACATTTAGGTCTCTCTATGCTTAACCTAACCTAGCCATGCTAACGCTAAACTAATCTAATCCTAGTTCGAATAAATTAAGAAGAGATTTGACGACTACATACAGACACTGTTAGTTAAATCACAATCTAAGTAAATCAATCTTTGGTTTAAACTGTCACACGAATGGATTTGTTCATTGCTGCTACGAAGGCAGGGGCTTAGCAAAAGTGTATTCATACAAGGGGAGGAAACGAAAGAGACAACCACTTCTCGGTTGGTCTTCTATTATTCATAGTCATCACAGTACTTATATTTATGAGCTCTGTTTTACTTGCCATCAACATGGATAGGATATTTTTTACATTACTAGTTTAATGTAATCTTTATTGTGTATTTTGAATAGATTAAAAAAAGGGTTTTAAAATATTACATATCTATTTTCATCTAGCCAATTTGCTTTCTAATCATTGTTGGCATCGGTTTGGTCTACCGCGATACTCCGCAGTGATCTGAAAAAGGTGTGCAAATGGGTTTATATTCTGTAATTATAGAAGCGAATGGGGAATACTTTAGAATGTTGAATTTTGAATGCCAATGTTTTTTATTGGTTGATAATGGAAAAGCCAAACAGAACACGATCGTACCTGGATCTCTCGAAGAGGGAAGGATCGGTGTAGATGGGTTCGCTAGGGTCATCAAATTCGCTTTTGTTGTTGTTTCTGGATATTGGGTTCATTACCGGAATTTGACACATCCGAGACAGATTGCTGGAAGAGTTTTTTGATTCAGTAAGTTGCTCGTGAGATGAGAGTTTGGAACTTACCCTGTTGCGAACGTCTTCTGAAGACCATTACCAAAAAGCGAAAGGCCTGGTGATCGAACATGTCCGTCTCCTCGGGAGGATGTAGAGTTGGTTCGGCCTGAAGCGTGGAACTGACTGCTCGAAACGTTATGAAGAGCCGAGGGTGTAAACGAGTTCACCGGTGATGTGCGATCCAAGGTGCGATTTTTCAGAAATGACCTCCAGTAATGGCGATAGGCGAGACCCGAGGCAAATGTGATACCAATCAGCAAGATCATCAGAAGGATCAGTGCACTCAATAGACTGTAGTACTCCGAATGGGTTAGGCAGACAGTTTCCTGAGGAGCTACAAACTTTCTAGCTACCGTATCCTGCTGCATCTCCTCACGAGACTGGAACACCTGCAGTGGATGGAAAGAGCGGGACTTTGAATTACTTTTTGATCTGCAACTAGCTTACTCTTCCGCCAGTATGAATTACCTCAATCATCTCCCGCACTTGTTCCGGCATGTCGCCAGCATTCGCATCCACGTCATTGGGATTGCTTTTCTCTCCTTCTTTCGTGCTGTTCTTGTTGGTTGAATTATTACTTATAACCGTTCCGTTGACTATGGAAATTTCCTCCTCTTCGTTCAGGTTTTCTCCGATTAGAGGCTCAGCCGTACCGTCGAGCTCGAGGGGCGTATCTGGCGCAGAACGTTTTCGCCGACCGAATGACGGTTCTGATCGACCGCTTGGTCCTGGACAGTAAGCCTGAAAAAAAAAATCGAATCAGTGGAAGTGATGGTGTGCTACAAGAATAAGTTTATACCGGTTGGCAACCTCCGCGACAGGTTCGTACTGTTGCTTCAAACACCAAGAAGTTTGACTCCGGTATCTTGAATGCGTTAAATCTGGCTTCCAGTGCGTCATTATCGCGGGATCTTCCTAGCTCAGGGAAGACTAAGTTATCCACTGGACATCTGGGGACAAATACATGTTATGTCAATTATCAATCCCAACGCAAAACTCTCATAACCTCACCCATAATTATCAATCAACTGAACACTTCTTCCTGAGTAGGGGTCACGAGCGACCACATTTGTGGCGAAAATATCGGTTGCGTGACTATAACCATCCTGAGATTCCAAGCGGAACGTCAACGGATCACCGACAGCAATCGTCGTGGTTGGTCGTCCTTGGTAGAGAATCATCAACCGCACCTTGTTACTCATGGAGTTCTCTGCCGGGAGATACTCGATCGGAATCGGACTGCCAGATCTGTCGATGTCGTTAAAGCTACGTTTCAGAATAGTGCCAACCAAGTCCTTTGGCGTATTGGATCTTGTAACTCTTCGCGAGATACTCCGGGATACAAGATAGAATAGTCAAAGGTGTGCTGTTTTGTGTTAGTAGCTACGCTACTAAGTCTATTGTCAGATAACTATTTGAGTATGTAATTTTTGCATGCACTTCCTTCCCCACGAACATGCATTGGAGAGTCTAATCACTGTTTTAACTAAGCTTACCCTGCTCCAATATAGCCGGAGGTTACTACTGCTTCTCCAGGTCCACGAAACATACAGGTTAGATTGAACCGTTTATCTCTACCCGTTTGCACATTATCCGAGAATTGGACCACGATGATGTTGGTCATCGTATCGCCGTACTGAAACAAACCATGATCGTTTCGTTGTTTCCTGCACAATAATCAATTTATCTCACCCGTTGAGTGCCACACTCCGGATAACCTTGGGGACCACTGATCCTCAGCACATTCACGGTTCCGCCATTACCACGGAAGAAACATCGATCATAGAATCCATAGGCATATATTCTTCCAATAAATCCTTCGGGCGTTCTCAGCGTAAACTCCATTCCATCTTCATTGCAGAGCTGTGCAACTGAAATAGAAAAGTTTCGATCATTCCTACTCAAAGCTCACTCAAATACAAACTCACCATCCAAACACTCGTCATGCCCTCCCGCTCGGCCAGCGGATCGTTCATAGTAATCCGAGCTATCCGACTCGAACATCTGACTACTTGGAATGTCAAGATCTCGCGAATCGCGATCACTCAGTTCGCAGTTTCCATCTGTTTCGTACGGAGCAGCATCTCGATAGTTGAAACTCCTGCACATGAAGTCCCTAGCTCCGACACACTCCTGCTGACAGATACCCAACGAAGGAGCACTGATCACCCGACGGATGTACTGCTTGCGCATCTTTCGCTTGGAGGCCATCTGTTTGAAATTATCCGACCCATCGCAGCGCGTTTCGTATGGTCGCTGTGGTCCGAAGCCGCCAAAACCATCGCCTCCACCAAGTGTGTTGTCGTAACCGGAGCTGGATGGACCGTAAGGAACCTCGAATGGATAACCTCCGCCTTCTGGTGGCATTCCTGGACGTCGATAGCCACGATCCCGATCAGGGAAAGCAGGCATATGTATCGGTGGTGGTATACGACCTGCGCCAGATGGCGGGTAGTACGGACCATAGCGATCGTCCATGTAACCTCGGTCGGGGCCATATGCGGGCATGTACGGATCGTAACCTAGGGTGATTATTGGTGTTAATGATTGATGGTATGCAATGGAATGAGAACATCCAGTTAGTCAAGACTACACATAAGGAACGAATGATTACCCGGACGGCGGTTCATGTACTTGTGGAATGGTGACACATTTGGTGATGTAGGGTAACGACCCTGTGCTGGTACCGGCTCCATTGGGTATCGCGTTTCAGGAGCCGGATAGCGATTGCTCTCAACAGGCATCAGTGGGGCGGGATATCTGTCGGTGGTGTAGCCACGATTGGGTGGTGTTCGTGGAGGAGGCGGATAACCGGACTGATAATCTGGATACATGGGGGGCATATACTGGGAAGGTGGATAGCGTGTTGGCGTAGAACCAACAGGGTAGCGAGTGTCCGGCAAAGGCTGAGGACCGGTTGGGTATCGCGAGTCAGGGCGACCTACAGGTGGATATCTGGAGTCAGGAGTTGGCATCTGATGCGGTGGATATCTGGAGTCTACTGGATAGCGTGAATCTGTAGGATATCGTGAGTCAGGGGGATACCGGGAGTCCGGAGGGTATCGAGAATCTGGAGGATATCGGGAGTTCGGAGGATATCGGGAGTCTGGAGGATAGCGTGAGTCGAAGGGGTAGCGTGAATCGGGTGTGGGATATCTGTTGTCTGGGGGCGGAGGATAGCGCATTGGATGGCTACCCGGATATATCTCAGGTTCACGGTCCGGATACCGGTCTGTTGGTCCGTAACGATCACCCGGAAACCGGTTGTCATACACCGGCGGATATCTACTGTCAAAATCTTGTGGATATCGGTCTGTACCAGGACCCATCGGGTAGCGGTCAGTCGGCCCGGGATACCTGTCCGTCGATGGATAGGCACCTGGGAATGGTTCACCTGCAAATGTGATGAATGTGTGAGGTGCCGATCGTCATGAGCACGACTTCCGGTGCCGGTATTTAACATTGTGTAAATATTAATCAAGCATTGTTATTACAGATAAACAAGATTATTCACAAAACAAGGTTATCTTCCTGGGTCCCTAACCAAACCGAACCTACCTCCATAATCTGGTCTAGATCCCGGAGGAAAACGATCACCAGTTGGGTAACGTCCTGGAAGTCGATCATCTGGAACCCTATCTCGATCGCGATCTGAAATTCAACACAACACTTGGTTATTGGAACACTCAACCAGCGAAGCACTTTTTACCTCCGTAAGGTGGTCTCCAGTCCGTCGGATCCGGTCTGCCAGCGTTCGTGTCCGAGTCTCCGCCCACTAAATGTGCTTTAATAGTTTAATATAAAAAGATCACGTTGAAAGACTACCAGCTACAAGCGGATACTTACGCATAAGGTTTTCATAGTAATCGTAGTCCGCATCGTAGATGATGCGCATTCCATCCCGCTGGTTGTATCGACTGAGACGGCAGGTTCGAAAGCGATCGCTATAGACGGCCGATCGGCACTGGAAGCTGGTCTGCCGAAGGCACTCGTCCAGACACTCACTCAACGACCTGCCCGTGATTTCCGAATGGAACTCTCCACCTAACCTTGAGTTTCGATAGCGCTGAAAAGCGGTATCTGGGCGACGGCCGCTAGCGAACAAGTGGGACGTAACGGAGTTTTCCGGATAGTCGTTTCCGCGCTCTGATTCCGGATAGCAGAAGGAGGACAATGCATTACCAAACCATATGACACATCGTCTTTTACAAAATACTCCCCCTCGGAACCCCCCGGTGTGAATTGAACAGTCGCAAAACTGGTGCAACACATAAGGGAATCAACTCAGTTTACCGGTTGGGAATCGTCAGAAGAGGTGGAGAATCCATTTTTGAAAGGAAACACACGAGGAAAAGTGCAAACAGGTGGGAGTGAGTCTCTGGTGGGTCTTCGGCTCCCATGCTTTCGAATCTGTCCCAGAACTACAACGGAGAGGAGTTCGTAATAATTTTGATAGCCGAAAAGCCAATTCGAACCTAAGCGTGCTCAAAGCGTTTATTCTAATTAAAACACGTAGCGTGCGTTTTTGGCTGCGCCTACTGCTCTTTTAATGTATGGAAACGGAATTCAAAAGCAAAATGGTTGGATGAATGGCATTCTTCTGACGACCCGGGGGGTTCTTAGGGTGATATCTACAGTTGATCGCAAATGTTTGGTTTCGTAAAAGCAACAAAAAGCATTATGCGTGCACTACTTACGGTTGTCCAGGCACACCAAGTCGTAGAAGTGATGAGTGGGACTAGAACTAATGCTGAGATCATCCTTTTGCGACACTGAATCCTCCTCCGAGAGGATGCATTGTTTCGACTGATCGTCGAACTCGATTGAGCGGCAGAAATATCTATAGAGCAGTTAGAAATTAACAAACTAAAAGCAGTGAGATTAAATTCAAACCCTACTTTTCGGCTCTTAAGCACAATGACTGGCACTCTTCCAGGGTCATGTTGTTGAAGATCTCTACTTCGAACGGTCCGCCGAGGCGTTTGTTCTCTTCCTTAACGTAAACTACCAGTCCATCACAGCGACGTTCTGCGTTGAGGCAGGTATTTTCCAGATAATCTGAATTAGGATCATCTTCCAGCAGTTCCGGGTGAGTTCGACGCGTGAAGCGACTCATGGAGCAGCTTCGCAGCGTCGAGTCATAGTTAGCCGATCGACACACGAACGAGAACTCGTTGAGACACTTGTCCTCGCAGTCTGAGCGATTGGCGGCAGTTACCTCCTTAATATCGGAGACTGGCAATTTAAGTTTCTTTCGTGGGTGTCTTTCGAAAACGTATCGTCGACTTGGGCACTCCCTATCCGGTCTACTAGCTGTGAACAAAAAATAAATTGCATGAAAAGTTCTTGTGACCGTTCGAACGACAACTTACAGGTCAGACACACTTCGGTGAAGTGAACACTGTTCGGCACCAGCATCAGGTTGCCGATACCTTCGGGGGCAGCCTGTTCCCGGGTCAGATAGCACGTGGACTCCTCGTACTCGGATCCACCACTAAACGACGCAATTCGATTACCCGGCTGGAAGTCGAAACTGGTACAAGCGCGACCCAAATTAGTGGACGCCGTACGATCTCGCAGGCACAGATCCTGACACTTCTCCAGCACTCGAAATGGTGGCGCCGAATCACGGACCACATCGTCATCGAAACCCTGCAGCTGCTGATTCGGCAGCCGTTCGTACAGAACTCGACCGAGCCCATTGTTACAGGTGGTCTGACCTAACACTAACACTAGTCTAGCTAACAGAAGTACAACGGTGATGTCCGACACCCCCGGCAGTAGTTTTTGCTTTTTGCGCATCGTATTTTTGCTTGTTTCTTATTTTAATCTAACGTTTATTTTTCCGTATTCTGTGATTCACCGTATTGAATAGCAACTTCATGCTCTCAACAGCCACTAACCGATCTGCTGTAATGTTTTATCACTCATAACCCAGGGCACGGACTGCTCGGTTGTGCACTTTTTGACCATTTTATTTCCACGGATCTCCTTGTCGTGAACCTAAAAAGATAATAAATGCAGAAAATAGAATAAAATTCACAGGTGCTATCGAGTCGAAAGTATTCAAAGGGTGTTACGGTCAAAAATTGGTCAAGTTCAATTTATCGTATTACTTTTATCGTGGATCAATAAAACCTGAACACCCCTTATTTTAAAGATGTGTGTATAGTATCATGCCTTATGTTTTTTTTGACGCATCAAAATTTTGTTCGAGTCACGCGAAAATCCGAACTACTCGCACACCAAGTTGGGGAAATGGTGGAATGTGGCCAAATCAACTGTCACGAACGTAATAAAAGTGTCTAGAGAACTTATGTCGACTGCTAGGATAATAGGATTCGGGGGTAAATCGAAATCCAAAGACCGCAAAAACTACGAAAAGAGAGGAATCCCAACCCTTCTGTCCGAGATGTCAAAAGCAAGCCAGAAGTGTCGTCTACGACTGTGGATGAAGCTTAAAAACAAACTGGACTGTTGACTTACATAAAGATGGTGACTTCAACTCGTGACGATAAGCAAAATAAGTCGACCAGACAACGAATGCGAAACCTGTACGTGAAGATGTTGACGAAGTTTGACTGCGTGGTACAGGATGGAGAAACTTACGTTAAGGCAGACTATAAACAACAGCTAACTGAACAGGAATATTATACGGCAGAAAATTTATGTGCAGGAGTGCCTGAAAACACGCATGTTACCTTGGCTCAAGCAACACAGTTGTTCCGTTCTATTTCGGCAGGATTTGTTATTTTTCCATTACGGAAAAAGGTCATGCTGTGGTATGCCACGAACATCGTCCAGAAGATGCCAATGGACATAAAACTTACACAGGTCTGCCCTAGAGAAAAGTACCGGACTATCGTCAAGCAGAACTTCAAGAAGACTTGAAAAACAGTTGTCAACGAGTAAAATGTGATAATTGGCGTTCTGCGGCGAACAAACCAAGAAGGCTGCTTAACTTGATGGAAGGAGCCAAGAGAAAGGTCCAGCAATTCGCATTCGCTAAAAAAGAAGCTTTAATCAATATTTTTTCCTTTATTATGTACGAATTGAACTTGACAACAAAACATGACATGATTGACCGATTTACACATATTTCTGTTTAATCAATTTTTGACCATGACTCCCTTTAGCAGACACGATGAAATATTTCTGGAATATTACGCTTATACTGATGGTTTGTAAAATTTTGGTAATACATTTTTTTAACTGAATACATTTATTTTGAACGTTCCTAATTGTTATCTAATATTTAAAACCAAGTGTGAAACACTAAAGTTCAGAGTTATTTTTTCAAATATTTTCTATCAAAATGGGACGACACATTGATTAGTGTTTCAGAAACATGATTCTGAAGTGTAAAATCGCCTGTACTTGATAGTAACAGAAGATGACTACGTCATTCAAATTCGGTGGTAGGTACATAAAATTCTCTCAAAGCACAAAAAAAAACATATATAATGGTATATTTTTGGTTCAGTGGTGGGCAATCGCCATGTGTGAGATCACATAAGCCCATTGAAGGGAATAAGCCACAGACGTGGTCGAGTGGTAAAATAAAAAAATAAAAAGCGCGCGGAGCACCGGAACCAACTTCCGCTGGTTGGAACTGTTGATTTGATACGGTTCGTGGCGTTTTTGTAATAGAGAGACTAGAGGACAAACCGACGAGGGGGCTGCGTGTGAGCTCGATGGTGACTCGAAATAGAATGTAATTATATCATTTGGTTTGATAGCCTTCTAGTTTGGGCTGCGCATCTCCTCCTCCTCCACCTGGTGGTGGTCACAGCACGAACGGTTCTCGCGTGGGTGAGCCATGCATGGAATTCTTTTTTGTTCCGAATCGTGAATCTCGGATGGCCCCGGTCGCGCCAATACACGTACGCAGTATGGTTTACTGAAGGAGACGAATGGTAATTTATAGCTTATTGAGGTCAAAATCATTTCGGTTCTGGTACCTATAGTAGGCACTTCCAGTGTCTCGTGATGTTCATGCTACCTGCGGTCAGAGAGGTGCGAGCATGTTTGGCTATTGTGTCCCTACATGTTTTCCGAAATTTGTTCTTGAATAGACAAATTAATGCAGCGGTCGGCGCTACTGTGGCTTAGTAATGAATTCGAAGTTGTTCTGTTTATTAACTATATTCAGTAGCAAATGAAGATATTTACGGGAACTAACACCGTGAGGGTGAAACTGAACTATGACCGTGAGAAAATTTTTACTGTGTTGATTCAGTTAGGCGTGGGGGCTATGGTGGAAATTTTGAATAACAATAATATGAGTCAAAACAATATCACTTTTTAATAGGATGGTAACTACAGTTGTCCAATGGAAAGATATTTGTTTGTCATCGAACGCAAGTGGGGATCACTCGATATGTTTTCTTTACAGGTGTTGAATCACCGCATATAAATTATATAATAATTATTCAGATGCAGTAATATAAAATGATGTTTTATGATTTCTGTTATTCAAAATACTGCCGAAGTAAACTTTATGTCAAAACACAAAGGGGATCTGACCATAATAGAACTGTTACCTATTAAAACTAATTATATTTTAATCTCGTAACTTGAGGCTAATATTTCAAAATAATGTAGTTCATTTATATATACGAACAAGTGGGGCCAGACACATTCCATACTTCTTATCAGAGCATCAAAATTAATACAAATTGAGATGTCATCATTCATTGGGTAAGAACTAGTACTGCACCCACGATCGATTCTCAAACCTAGCTCTCTCACTAACCTTACCAATAAGACGAGAGCCGTAGTGGCTTGTGCTGTATCAAGAAGTTGTTGCCACGATGCACTGTTTCCAAAGCGGCAAAAAACGTGATCGAAATTATTTTGACCCAAAAACATTGATTTTAGAGTCTCAACAGTGAGGAACGAATTTTACTTTTCTCATTTTGGAAAATAAAAATCCGCTAAGTAAAGTTCTAGCACATTTTGTAAGAAACAACTCTGTCGAAGACACTATACTTGTATCTGTTAATTCTAATGAACTATTGTGAAGTTTTTTCTAGAATGTTCATTGAAATCATTTTTTTTTATTTTAACTTTTTATAGTGATTTTCTTAAATTTTTCAATGTTCTACAACGTTGTTAACTATAATAAAACACACAAGTTCACCGACGAAAGTTTATTTTTATCTCTTTAGTTTATTTAGTTATTTAAGATATTTATTGAGATAATGCACCTATTTATTTTCAAATATCTACACTGGAGACAGCGAGAGACAATGGCTTTTATCTGGATTAAATGATGTTTACTCATACTCAAATATAGAAATGGTTTAGTTTGCAGATATTTGCAGATTTTACAGATATCTGTGAGTAAATTTGTGCATTGTTTAAATAAAAAGCGTCAATAACCAATGAAATATGGAAGATAAAAATAAACTGTCTTCGATAATTTTTTTTGTTTTGTGAAAGCAAACAACTTTGAAGAATATTGAAAAACAAAAACTTCACAAAAGTCCAATTAAAACGGCAGATAGAAGAATGGTTTCTTTGACAAAGTTGTTTCTTGTACAATGTGCAACAACTATGGGGAACAAAGTGAATTTTTATATGCAAAAATGAAAAAAAGTAAAATACGCTTCTCACTGTTAAGTGGATAAATCACAAAATTGCAACTTTATAAAATGGAGAATAATTATTGGATCAACTTTTCTGAAGGTACTATAGCTCTAAAATCTATTTTGTTGGGTAAATATAATTTCGATCACGTTTTTGCAGCTTTGGAAACAGTGTGCGCTGTTCGGTTTTGGGCTGTGTTTCGTCAGTTCTCCAGACGTCTCATCACCCGCAAGTCTCTTTCGATCTGGTCGAGCCATCGTGCACGCTGCGCCCCTCGTGTTCTGGTGCCGGCAGAGTTGCTGAAGAGAAGTGATTTTTTTTTGTTCATCTATAATTTATTTGACACGGCACAAATACAATTTAATGTTTAACGGCGCCAATTATATCTGGTAGCTTACTTTCTAAAGTATCTTAATAACTAAAAGCAAATTTTTTATCCTCGCTGCCGACCACGAGCTGAAACTAAATGTAACTTAAAGCTATAATATTTTGCATTAAAAGCACTGGTTTACTGTATGATGGTTTTCATTGCCATAGGTAAGCACATGTTCCGCTGCTGGGCCAAGATATTACGGACTGGCATATTGGGTTGTCTCCCTCGGGCCTTGAGAGTATCGTGCGGGTTTGATTGCTGTTTCCGGATCCGGGGTCTTAACGTGTTCTTGTCGTTAGGCTGGATGCAGGCGGAAGGGGGTAGGACTAAACTGGGGCGTGGATGGATTTCAGGCAAACGTATATAAGGAACATGTAGGATAGGTCACGGCTCGCCAAGACATCACGAACAGGAACAGCCGACTGCCTACCTTCGGCCTGCAGGGAAGCTATTAATTTAGACCTGGCGTCACGGTGTACAGGGCATGACCAAACAACGTGCTCTATGTCGTGATAACCTTCACCACAGGCACAGATACCACTTTCCCCGAGCCCAACACGACGGAGATGCGCGTCAAATCTATAGTGATTGGACATAAGCCGGGACATCACGCAAATGAAATCCCGACCTACATCCAACCCCTTGAACCACGGGTTCGTCGATACCTTGGGGATTACGGAATGTAACCACCTTCCCAGTTCCCCCTTGGTCCAAGAATTTTGCCAACTGATGATCGTATTCTGACGTACAAATGCGAAAAATTCATTAAAGGCAATTGGTCTTTCAGAAATATCACCGTTTGTTGCGCCCATCTTAGCCAAAGAGTCCGCTTTCTCATTACCCGGTATCGAGCAGTGAGAAGGGACCCACGCTAAGGTAATCTGAGTAGATTTTTCGGATAAAGCACTCCGATGTTCCCGTATTTTCTCCAGGAAATACGGAGAGTGCTTAACATCTTTCATCGATCGGAGAGCCTCAATGGAACTGAGACTGTCCGTAAAGATGAAATAATGGTCCGTGGGCATTTTTTCGATAATCCCTAGGGTGTACTGAATTGCAGCCAATTCTGCGACGTAAACAGAAGCAGGATTATCAAGCTTATGGGAGACGGTTAAATTGTTATTGAAAATACCGAAGCCAGTGGACCCATCAAGAAGTGATCCGTCAGTGTAGAACATATTGTCGCAGTTGATGTTTCGATATTTATTGGAAAAAATTTTGGGGATCTGCTGCACGCGTAAATGATCCGGGATTCCACGAGTTTCTTCTATCATGGATGTATCGAAAAACACAGTAGAATAAGAAGTATTTGATAAGTCGACACGATTTGGAATATTCGAAGAAGGGTTAATATTATGGGACATGTGATTGAAATACAATGTCATAAAACGGGTTTGGGAATTAAGTTCGATTAACCTTTCAAAATTTTCAATCACAGGACGGTTCAAGACCTCACATTTGATAAGAATGCGAGAAGACAGGCTCCAGAAGCGGTTTTTCAATGGTAGTACTCCAGCTAAGACCTCCAAACTCATCGTATGGGTCGATTGCATGCAACCCAAGGCGATACGCAAACAACGATATTGTATTCGCTCCAGTTTGATCAAATGTGTGTTTGCTGCGGAGCGGAAGCAGAAACACCCGTACTCAATAACAGACATTATCGTTGTTTGGTAAAGCCTTGTAAGGTCTCCTGGGTGGGCTCCCCACCATTGTCCGGTTATTGTACGAAGAAAATTCACTCTTTGTTGACATTTTTTCATCAGATACCTAACGTGACAACCCCAGGTGCCTTAAGAATCGAACCAGACACCAAGATATTTGTGGACCAAAACCTGAGAAATCGTTTTACCCATTAATTGTGTTTGAAGCTGAGCAGGTTCATGCTTCCTAGAAAAAACTACTATCTCAGTCTTCTCCGGAGAGAATTCGATACCTAGCTGTAAAGCCCAAGCAGACAAATTGTCCAAGGTATCTTGCAATGGTCCTTGCAAATCGGCAGCTTTGGCTCCTGTAACAGAGATTACACTGTCGTCTGCAAGTTGTCTTATCGTGCATAAATTTGCCAGACATTCGTCGATGTCATTTACATAAAAGTTGTAAAGAAGGGGGCTTAAACATGAGCCCTGGGGAAGACCCATGTAGCTAATGCGAAAAGTTGCCAAATCGCCATGCGTAAAATGCATGTGCTTTTCGGACAGCAAATTGTGCAAAAAATTGTTCAAAATTGGAGAAAATCCTCGTCGGTGAAGTTAACCCGAAAGAATGTCAATAGAAACGGAATCAAAAGCCCCCTTAATGTCCAAGAACGCAGACGCCATTTGTTCTTTGCGAGCATACGCCAGCTGAATATCTGTTGAAAGCAACGCAAGACAATCATTCGTCCCTTTGGCACGGCGGAAGCCAAATTGAGTATCTGATAGTAGACCATTTGATTCGACCCAGTGGTCTAAACGACGGAGTATCATTTTTTCCATCAATTTCCGGATACAGGATAGCATTGCAATCGGCCTATAAGAGTTGTGATCAGAAGCTGGTTTCCCTGGTTTTGTGGATGGCGATCACCTTCACTTGCCTCCAATCCTGCGGTACAATGTTTTGCTCCAGGAACTTATTGAACAAGTTCAACAAGTGCCTCTTGGCATTGCCGGGTAGATTCTTCAACAAGTTGAATTCGATTCTATCTAACCCAGGTGCGTTATTGTTACAGGACAGGGGGGCAACTGAAAATTCTGCCATCGTAAAAGGTGATTCTATCGCGTCGTGACCCGGAGACGTATCGCGAACAAAGTTTTGCGCAGGAACAGAGTCCGGACATACTTTCCTGGCAAAATCAAATATCCACCGACTGAAGACTCCTCGCTTTCGTTGACCGTTACGCGATTCCGCATTCTTCGGGCTGTGTTCCAAAGAGTGCTCATCGATGTCTCCCTCGACGTCTCGTTCACGAACCGACGCCAATATCCGCGTTTCTTTGCTTTAGCCAGGCTTTTAAGCTTGGTATTAAGCTCCGAATACCGTCTATAGTCGTCGGGTATACCTCCCTTCTGGAAAGCCAAAAACGCGTCGGATCTTTGCGTGTAGACATCGGAGCACTCTTTGTCCCACCACGGAGTAGGAGGCCGCTCTTTGATCGTTACGCCGGGATATTTCTTCGTTTGGGCTTGCAACGCGGCGTCGAGGATTAAGCCCGCGAGGAGGTTGTATTCTTCAAGTGGTGGGTGATGTTGAATCGACTCGACCGCTTTTGAAATCATTCTCCGTATAACTTCCAATCGACATTCCGTGTGAGGTCATACGGAATGTCAATTGGTCGCATGCGAGTTGAACCGTTAGTAATTGAAATAAGAATAGGCAGATGGTCGCTACCGTGAGGATCGAGGATTACCTCCCATGTGCAATCCAACCGTAGCGACGTCGAACATAAGGATAGATCCAAAGCGCTTGGGCGCGCTGGAGGTTTCAGGATACGTGTCATTTCACCGTTGTTCAAAATAGTCATGTCGAAGTCATCGCAAAGGTTATAGATTAAAGAGGAGCGGTTATCATTGTATGGGGAACCCCAAGCCACGCCATGAGAGTTGAAGTCTCCCAAAATCAAACGTGGCGAGGGGAGAAGTTCTATTAAATCAAAGAGCAACCGTTGCCCAACCTGTGCTCAACTTCGATGCCTGGAATCGAGGGGATGTTAATACGATAGAAAGAATAGCACTTTTTAATCCCTAAAAGTACTCCTCCATATGGGGTGTCTCGATCAAGGCGAATAATATTAAAATCATGGAAGTTGAGATCAAGTTTCACAAAGGGAAAATGCATCGCATTTGTTTTTATTTATCAAAACTTTCATTCCACTGTTAGACAGAGATAGAATCCTTCGTATACGCAGATGAATTAGGCATCGAAGGATACAATCGCTGCAAGGAGGGGCCATTGGGCAGTCAACTGCTTCAAAAATGATCTAACTGTTGGGAGGAATGCTGTAAGAAAAATTTTAATTGGATCGGGTACATTGAAAGTTTCAAAAATCCGGTCCACAATGTCAGAAAATTTCACTAATCCAGAGTTTGTTTCATCAACTGGGAGTGCAAAAGGAACAACTGGGGTTTTAGATGTTCCTGACAGTGCTGGGAACTCCTTCTGGGACTTTAAATTTGCAAGCCCAGGAGGAGTTTGCTTCGGTTTTTCCGCAGCACTGTTTGGTTTGTTTGTAACTTTCATTTCACTTTGGGAAATCTTAGGACCTTTTCGGGGAAGTTTAGGAGAGGAAATATTTTTCCTCTTTCTAGACGCCCCAGGATTGGCATAAGTTGTTCCCGCTGGTGAATCGTCAGAATCGGTTTAATCAGAGGACAACAGATCAAAGGGGTTCGATGTTATGGTAGAAGTGGTCACGGTCTTCTTCAGCATCTCAGCGTAAGATCGCTTTGAACGCTCCTTAAGTGACCGCTTGATTTTATCTCTGCGCTGCATATACACCGGGCATGTGGAGAGCTCATGCTGATTTTCCCCGCAGTGAATACATTTTTCAGCATTTACACTGCAAGAATCGTCCGCATGAGTTTCTCCACACTTGCTACATCGTGCCTTATTGCAGCAGTAGGCGGCTGTGTGGCCTAGCTGCTTGCAATTGGTGCAATTCATAACACGGGGTACATACAATCGCACAGGCAGACGAACCCGATCGATCGAGACGTGGCTAGGGAGAGCAGATCCGGCAAACGTAACACGAAACGAGTCTGACGGAGTGTACACTTTTGTGCCGTTGACAAGAGACACATACCGCAATTGCTTGCAATCTATGATCTTTACTTTTACGTCGTGACACAAAGCATTTTTGAAGCAGCCAAAACCGCTTGCCAAGATACACTCGACCGACAGACTCGAATCGGTTATGACACCGTCGATCTCCACGTCTCGTGCGGGTATATAAACGCGATACTCGCGTGTGAAAAGCTCGGAGCGAGCAATAGCGTTGGCCTGTTCCAGGTCGCTGACCACGACACGGAGCTTGTTGGGTCTGACCTTGGAGATTTCGGTCACGGCCTTGTACCCCTCCGTCAGGTCTTTCGAAATCTGCAGGATGTTGAACGGTTTCGATTTCGGTCCTGCTTTTGGCCGAAAGAAAACAGTAAAGCTGCCCTGAGATCCGTCCGGGTAAAGCCTGGGGCGAGGGGGGACTGGAGAATTAACAGAGGAAGGGTTGGCAGGAGGGACAGGGTCGGAGGGGTTCGGGGATGGTGGCACGGGAGGCGAGGGATCTACATCCATCGCGCTAAATCTAGCGCACTAGCGCCGACAGAACACGTACCTCTTTACTTCTCCTTTCAGCAGGGTTGGTTGTCCGAACGGTCGAAGCTGCAGCCGTTACAGCCAGCAGCACCAATACAGCAGCTCCAAACAGCCACCAGCAGCGAGCCGGGTGTGTGATCACTCAGCACAGCGACACAACTCGCTGTCAACTGTTGGCTTCTTCTTTTCCTCCTTTGTGTTGAGACTCTCGTCCACTGCTGTAGCACAAATCACTTAGCAGCCAAATCGGCTTACGCACCAGCAAACAGCCACGATGCGAAACAGTTGCACAAAGGCGGGCGACCTTGAACCTTCACTCGACCAGGCAAACAATGCCAACACTTGCTCGCGCGTCTTTTGTTTTATATTCTATCGGAGCGATCACCAAACACATCCGGTACTGATGCGTGTTCGGCACAGAATGAAGAGAAGTGATTTCACAGGGTTGTCGTCCGGCATCCTTACGACTTGACCGGCCCACCGCAACCTATTGACTTTTGCCAAGTGTGCAATGGGGTGCAGCTCATGGTTCATGCACTGTCGCTGTTATCCGTCGTCCGTCTGTACTCAACCGTAGATGGTCCGCAGTACCTTCCGTTCGAAAACTTTAAGAGCGTTAAGGCTCTCCGCCGGAAGCGTCGTTGTATCCATTCCGTAGAGGACAGGTACATCGTCAACTTTTTGCTTCGTCGCACTAGACTCGATCGAAGCGGTCATGTCCGAGCCAATATTCGCATTGCAATTGGTGCGCACGTTTGTATGTCTGAGAAGAACGTCGATGAGAACATGGTCAATTTGGTTTGTTGTACGTTGGTCAGGTAATCTTCAGGTGGTTTTGTGGATGTCCTTTTGGGGAAAGAAGGTAGTTCAGACTGCCAGTCTGCGGGAAGCTGCGAAGTTGACGCATCGCTGGCCGTTGTCGTTCGTCACGTTGATCACCGACTTATATATGTCTTCCCTACCGATTTCAGCGTTCATGTTCCCGATGATGATCGTGATGTCTCTACACGAGCAACTATCGTAGATTTTCTCCAGCTGTGCGTAGAACGTTTCTTCTCTGTATCGGGTCGTCCTTCGTGAGGGCAATGCACATTGAGGATAGTGTAATTGTAGAGTTGTGTTCTATTCTCAACAAACACAAGCTGTCGCTGATCATCTGTCACTTGACCGCACGACTCTGCATCCTGCCCAGCACTAAGAAGCCGGTACCCAGCTCATTGATTGTGACGCCGCTCTAGTAGTACGCCGTACCCTCTCTCCTTTCCGGCAAAGCTCCTGAAAACGCAACGATGTTGAAGTTGTGTGGTTCTAATGATTCAGCAGAACCGGTCGGCATCCGGGGCGTTTAGCGATCTACTGTTACATGTACCGAGCTTCTAATCGTCGTCCTTATTTCGTCGGCTAGGTCATTGTCGATTGTTCCGGTTCGTTTTCAATTCTTGATTGTTCGTAGTATATTTTTTTAACATGCTGCTTTACTAGGGCTACGATACCTAGTCTTGCGACAGAGCTACCGTCTTGGGTGTAGCTGGTGAGACTCCGCATTTCGCGGTTTATCCGTCCGCCTCGAATCAGTCGTTGTTTCTGGTTCTGGGGAACAGACGCTCAGACAAACTGCTCTACAAGGAGAACAACTACTCCTTCCCTGTCAGCATACGACAAAGTTCTCAATGGTTCATCGATCTTCCCTTGGCTGCTCGTGTTCCAGCCGGTACCACATGGAGGTAGGGACATGGCATTATACCTTTGATCACACTGGGGTCCATTTTATGCCAACAAGTACGGGTGTACTGCTGGCACGCACCGCCCAGCCGTTCACCAAGTCTAGCTCATCTCAATATCGAATCAGTGATGCTGAAGTTGGCGTTGACGCTGTGGTCAAGATACTTAATACATCTTCAATCCCGATTGAAGTGATTTTTTATACTGTTACAACACTATTTTATGTGTTATCATATAAGTGCATTTTAACTCTTTTTCTCTTTTTTAAATGAAATGTATGTAAAATAGCCCCCCTAGAAATTTTCCCTAGTTGTGCCTATGAGTAATAATAAATCTTTCCTTTTAAAGTTTCATGCAAAATTCAAATCATGGAATAAAAAAATATGTTAAAAAACAAAAATGAGCATGAGCATGAGCATGATTGACCGCCCGCGGTTGCTACTCCGTTATTGCCAGATCAGCAGTAATTACACAGAAAACCAATGGAAGATGCTTGGGATTAACATTCATCCTCAATGTGTAAAAACTGGTGACCTTAATCTTTATATTAGGCAATTCCAGCGCCGGCCGCATCCGAATGCAGGTCAAAGAAGGAGTGTGTATAGGAATATGTTGACGTGATACTCGCTTATTGGAAGCCGAGAACACCTCTGCACTCCCACGAGAAATCACTGGGATGTTGGAGAAAACGATAAGGTTTGCAGCAGGTTTCGTTTTGGTAAACGATGCGCTGAGTTCTAGTACCGGGTTCATAATAACATGGTGATTTTTTCGATGTCCGTTTGAAAATCAACTTGGGCACTAGAGGGTTAAGTCAATTTTGGTGAAAATGCAAATGGGACGGAATGGCTATGCGTGGGCTCTCGAAACGAGCAGCAGAAAAAAAAAACGGTGCCAATATCCTCATATGCTCAGCCCCGTTGCTAGCTAGTGATCTAGGGTGAGCTTAGCCCTCCTCCGCGTTAGCATTGTCTCCTAAGTCGTCTAAATAAAGTGAACCCTTTAACTATTCACACTTTTCTGCGTTTGAGATAAATGTATTATTTTAAAACTGTTTTTTTCCAAAAAAATGTTTTTGTAATCTCCTGGTGTGTTGATCGATGAAGCAAGCCGACCGGTGAGCATTTAGAGTCTTCGAGTGTAGAACCCTGTATCCAACATTTGGCGGCAAACTGCAAGATGGAGTATGGCACAAGCACATGAACCACGAGGTGTAGCAAGCATACCAAGCATCAAGCTGATAAAGTATGCCAGGCTACAGTAGGCTGGCCACGTGGCACGAATGTCGGCGGACAGACGACCGTAAATTATATTCAGCAGAGCGCCCGACAGAAGGCGAAAGGCGACTCCGTGGTAGAACCCGTACTCGTTGAATATATGGTGTGGATGAGGACACCAGATCATCGGGTGTTAGTGCACGGTGTCTCTGGTAGAAGAAACTTATCCGAAAAAAATTAGTATCGCTCTTATACTCATCATTCGAAAGCTCAAGGTGTCCCCTTTAATATGCTACTAAAATTGAAATGTTCTATCGGCGGGTCCAGAACAATTTTTTTCAGATATTTATGTAACTGAAAAGCAGGTGGAATGGGAACTATGTATATTTATCAAGGGATTTAGGTGCTGAGGGGCCCGATCAGATAGTGTTGAAACCTTCAAGTTTTGTTTTTTCATATAATGAAACAATATTTGGCATGATCTAAGATTTTTCGAAAAGGGTAATAGGGGGTAAAAAAACTCGAAAATTTTGAGTCCAAAACTGCTGAAAAGACAAAAAAGCTATAACTTTTTGTCCGCTTAATCGATTTCTCTGAAAATTATAAAAATATACAATGTCGGTAATTGAAAGTTGCTGTCGAGGTTACATAATTAGATATTCACATTTTTCTTCAAAAACATGGAGATTTTTGGATTTTTTTTCTTTTGTCATCAGAACTAGGTTTTAAATTTAAACAATACGTTTTAAAACTCAACGTTTATAAATCAACTCAAGAGCTTTTATTGGACGTATTCAAAAAGTGCACCGTTTAAAAAGAATCGATTTTTTCATAACAAGGTTTAGGCCAGAATTTGAATCTGTTGCACAAGAGCGCAACTCTATTTTGTACCTACATTTAAAATGCTGGCTATAGCTCTAGAACATCCCAGCTGGTTTCGAGGTACGATGCTTGTCTTACAAGCCAGTCCTCGTATGTTCCAATTTCGGTGGGGAATTTTCAGGTTCGGGTTTGATCGGAAAAAAAGGTTTCGGGCTCGGGTTTCAACCGAAAAAAAATTTGGGTACGGGTCGGGTACGGGTTCGAAAAAAGCCAAACCCGACCATCTCTAGTAGCCAGTACTTCAAACATTCCTAATGGTACAATAAGCATACCGAATTGTAGAAAAATCAATGCTTTTTTTCTCAAAGTTACGGTAACATTATGATTTTAGCAGCACCTGGACATTAGAGTTTGGAATGCCATTCCACCAGGCCCGGATTGAAGGGGGGCAAATGCCCCCCGCCTTTCGACACGAAGGGTCCTAGGTTCCTGGTCCTAGGCCAGACGTGAATACAGGTTGGAGACCTTTTTTTTTGTTTTGCTCGTCACTTTCCAGCGAAGCGTTAAATCATTTCAACTAATTTTTTTGAGAAAAGAGGCCCCACGAAAATTTCTCTCCAGGGCCCTCAACACCTGAATCCCGCTCTGCATTTCATAGCATAGCATAGCATAGCATATTTGATCGCCCGTGTTTTGCCCGCGATTGACCAGAATCAGCCGAAATTGCACAAAGAACCGTCAAAATGGTGCCTATGAGTAGCAAGCCATTTTCAGTGTACAATTCCTGGTGATCTTTCTTTTCACTGGTCAATAACGAAGCTGGCCACGCCCAATGCAGATCAATAGAGGAAGGGATATCGGGAGTGTTAGTTTAATACTTGTTGCTACTAGAGACCGAGGAATCCTCTGCATCATCCACAAGTATCAAAGGAAGGAATTAGTGTTAGTGGAAAGGAATTGATCTGGATCCATCGAGGTTGATGGTGCGATCTTTTCTACACAATTTCGCGCACGATATGGTTACTTATCGGTCTCTGGGCAACCGGCCACCAGGAGACGATATAAATAGAACCGCGCCACGATCTAGTTATCTTCGGCAACCTACCAATCGTTCTCTGTCTGTATCACACCAAACTTCGCGTTTAATGCTGTGAACTAAATTCAAATTTACTTAGAAACGAATGGATTTCGTAAAACGCAACCACCGCACGCCGAACGCAAACTACGCAAACTACTGGTACCAGCTCAAATAACCGATAGAGCGCTGTATTAAGATAGTCACACTGAGCGCAGTCAACATACCGCGCGCGAAACTGAACTGCCTTCTCCGAAAGCAAACAAGAGCGTGCCGACCACTCGTATGACGAAAAATCCAAAACACCCGCTTTATTTAAAAGAAAAAAAAGGAAAAAAGTGAACCGGCAAAACAGGAATAGATTTGGCATTCATGCAGGGTTTGTCTTTGTCTCGATTGAATAATTACAATATTTATCGAACGACCGAAACCTACTCGTGTACATGCTAAAAATCTCGGAAATCACAATACACCGATAATCCTTAGATGAGCAAAGCTCACCAAGGCCGAAGACACGTTTACACCGGAGCATTATGTACGACCGCTCTATTCCCTCTCACCGACGCATACGCGAGAGGACACGGTGCTTCGCCCCGATAATATTTTGTTTTGTATTTAAGTTAAGATACCTACTGAGTATAAAAACTGGCAAAGTTTCATGCACTCATAGCTCGAACAAGACAGAACTCTAAGTTGATTGATAAAATGCCAAAGCAATCGCAATCAAAATTTAGTTGCTATCCCGACCAACAAGTTTTTCACATAATTAATAAAAATTGTCTATGTGTTTCAAAATTTGTTCAAAAGCTAGAAAAATCATAAAACAAGGGTATAAAACTGGGCCAAATGTTCGTAACCGTTCGGTCAGGCCGCGATAAGTTTCTGAATTATATTCTAATGCTACCAGTTCCGTGTCGTGAGAGCCAGCGTGTACAAAGGTTTAAAGCTCTCACCTATTGGGGCAATTCTGATTTTTCAAGCAGAGCTTTAGCAAATGATTCCACAAAACCACGCTAAAATAAATCTCGACATACTGTAAGCAATGCACCCAGATTGACATCTACCAAAAAAATAAACAAATAAATAGACCATTTTTTTTCAAAACGGCTAATTGACAACGCAGGCAGGGTGTTTAAAGTATCCCTGCCGACGTCAGTGCACTGCTCACACGAGACGCATGAAACGCAAAAACTAAACATAACACTTACTGGTTGTAGATTTATTTCACTTTTAAAATTGAAATATTTTTTTTCTGTGTATATATCGAAGAAATATCGATTATCACGTAACAACTTGTACATCCCTACAGACAGACAATACATGTGTTACAGCAAAATTTTCCAATTAGAATTATTTTTCTAGCGCTTTCTTATTGAACCAAATTTTTCTAACTGGCGCTAGTTATATGAAACGATAATTGAAAGAATAAAAGCAGAATACTTAGCTTTACATAGGTTCTTCGACCCTTTTTCTTGCGCCTTCGTTCAACATTTACTATAGCACTTGCCACTGTATGACGTAACACTTTGACATTTTTTTCATAGTTGGATGTTGGCTTACAAAAAAAAAAACAGAAAAAAAAACACATTTTGCCGAACGATTTTCACATGATATCGTTCTTTTTTCATGCCAACTTCACACAATACAAACTTGAACTATTATGTCAATTTAAACTGCAGACTCTTTTTTCCATAAACCCAGCAGAATACACTCGAATTATGCGAAAATATGACGGAGTAATTTTTAAACGCGCCTACCAATGGCCGTGCTGCCAGAAACTCCCCTGAATCCCGCTCTGCATTTCACCCCATTAACTCCTTTCTCAAAAAACTTATATGTACAAATTATTTCATAGATGAACAAACCCTGGAAATTTAAGCTCGATTGGGGGACATCGATACTAAACGGATTTGCGCTCCTGGCACAATGGGTTTAAATAATGATTTGAAACATGTATGAATAATGAAATTTTCTCAGTCGTTACTAAAACGGCGCATTTTCTAATAACTTCAAATGAAAGCTCTTGAGTTGCTCTATAAAACGTATAGCTTAGATACAGGGTCCAGTTTTGTTGGCAAGCAAACAAGAGCTGTAATAATCACCATTTTTTGAACAAAAATGAAAGTATCCTATAATGAAACCACGACAGCAACTATTAACAACCGGCATTTTATATTTTTTATAGGATAGAATTATCGTGTCGATTTTTGAAGAAATCAGTCAAATCAATTATTAATCAAAATCAATGTAATCAAAGTCACAACATTTTAATTGTTTTCAGTTGATTCTCGACTCCAAATTTTCGAGGGTCTTTTTTACCCCACATAACCCTTTTCAAAAAATCTGATATTATGTAAAGCTTTGTTTTGTTATATAAATAAAAACAACCCTTAATATTTCAGTACGATCAGAGAACCTGATAACCTTTTATATTTCTGAAACATATTATTTATTTTTATTTCACTAGCTTTTCAATTACAAATATATGTTCGAAAACAAATTGTTCTAGACCCCCCGATAGAACATTTCAATTTCGGTAGGATATTAAAGGAGGCAGCTCAAACCTTCGAATGACCAGTATTAGGGCGATACTCATTTTTTTTTTGGATAAGTTCTTCAACCAGAGACACCGTCAGAGGCGATTTAAGAAGACTAGTCCAAGATCGAGTAATGTGGAGACGTATTTTAGATTGGACCTGGTGCAATAAAAGTAATGTTTACTAAAGTAAGTAGCTCTCTCAGGGGGTCTCGAGGTACAATGCTGGCCTAACAAGCCAGTTGTCTTAGGTTCGAGTTCGGGAGAAACTGTTTATGTCAATAGGATCGTAGCGCTAGCCCGCAATTGTCCGGTACATTGAAACAGTTGGCTGCGAAGTCTCCGTATAATAAACAGAAAGTCAGATTTCAAATCGGAATGTAACACCAAGGCTTTGTTTCATTAAACTAAGAAAATTTGAAACCTCTGATCTAGATAGTGAGCTGTTCAGGAGCTCGGACTGTTATATAACTGGAAATTTCAAATGATCGTTTTTGTGGCGATGGAGCTAAGTTTCAATGTTACGCCTATTAGTCTGTGCTATAATTATAAACCTTTGTAACTTTTGTATTTTATTTTTTTTTTAAATCGCACACGTACAATCGTCGTGAATTACTTTTGTGCAATCACTTGTAAAATCATCCACGCTCTCATCGGGACATCGGCAACAACTCGGAATCGTACATTTAACGGTTAGTCAAGTGATTACGTTACTACGAAACACTGAGCATCGAACGGAAGAAGAAATGCTATCAGAATGGATGTTCTATTGGTGATCAGGATCACAAGCGTGTTGTGAAGGCGTTTACACGGCATCCTGATGCCCTGGTCAGGGAAGTTGCAAAAAGTTGAATCTATCCAAGTCTTTCGTTCAGAGAGCCAAAAACCGGAAGGGACGGCATACACACAAACAAAGATGGTTCCAAATCGTGACGAACGGCGAAATACGGGGGAAAAGTCATGGATCCGGATACTGTACTCCCAGGTACCAGGCTGACGGAGCCTCATCGTCTCATCATGGCTGATGAGACTTACGTCAATGCGGACTTCCGGCAGCATCCGGGGTTACTGTTCTTCACTGCCTAGCACAAGTTTGATGTTCCGGAGAGAGTAAGGAAGCCGAAACTTCCGGAGTTCGCCGAAGAAAAACCTGATGTGTCCTGAAGTGGTATGAAGCCAACGGGGTCACTTACGTACCCAAGAACAACCCCCTAACGCACCGGAACTATTTTTTCCTGTAGGAACCTATGACCACTGCTACCATTAGTTAGATATATTGTGGTAGGCACCGGAACTATGGCCTATAGAAAAGTTCGAAGCAGGTACTACGAAAGCATCCCAAGGAGATCAAATCTGAAGAGGACATGGAAGAAAAGTGGGTTACCGTACAGAAAAAGCTGCAACCAGATGTTGCACAAAACCAAATGAGTGAAGTTAGGCGTAAGGTGCGAGCGTACGTATACGGCATTGAAGTTGAATGAAATAAACATGTCAAATGCTTACTAATGAGTTATATTTTATTTTCTGAAAGCTTCTCAAGTTTTTCTGCGATGCGATTATAAATCACCCTCTATTCATGTTTTCAACATCAACATATGTCGTAAAATTTCCTGCTTGCCCAGCAAGTTTTTCGCCGTACAACAAATTTGGTTTGCTTTTTAAATTAGGTACCCACCCCAGAAATATTCATTCCACAAATAACGATGCGCGAGTAAACAGACAAAGTAGGTACATCAAAAATCGCGAATTCGATGCTAAAGGAATCCAAAATGATTGTTACTTTTGGTTTCTTTAGTTTCTTTATTTTTCATTGCAAAAAAACCGTCAGTTCCATCCACAAGTTAATGTCATCAGTGTTGTGGGATGCACGTGGAATAATTTTTATTTTTCTTAAAAAAAATAACAAACGGTGAATATTATGCAAACTTAATGAAGCGTTTGAATGAAGAATTAAAAGAAGCACTCTTTCATGCACCAGATCTCATGCGTCCATCCTGTTCATTCTGTGATTTTTACCACTCAAGTTATTTTCTGTCCTCAAGCTTAATTATTGAAAATTCAGCGGTGTGAATAGGTAATCCACTAACTAAAAAATTTAGCTCGATGATCGCTAAACGCTAACCGCTTAACTCATATCAGCGGAATTTGGGTTGATCGCTAACTTTTTATTTCTTATCAAAACAAACAAAAATAATTACTTTCGAGTGCTGTTTACGATATTCAAACGTAAGTAAGGGTTTTGTAAAAACAAAGAACAATAAAAGTGATTCTGTTCGTGAAGGATTTCGCATTTCAAAATCCAATCAAACTTTGTGGGTGTGTGGACCTTCTTGAACTAAGCAACTTTACATGCTTATTTTCCTGAAATTTATCTAGACAAACATTTGTATCAGGGCTGAAACACAGTGCAACATTTTCTTTGCCTTGGCTTCTATGTATAATTTTTTCTTAGGCATTTTGACGTAAAAACAAATTCCACCGAGTTTGAACACATTGCACCCGTCAGTGGCGCCATTTTAAATTCTTGAGAAATCTGCAATTTTCAATGTTATTTCGACGCCATTTTGTTATAAAGCCGAATATCAAAATTTTAAGTGTTTGTCCACATATAAGCATTTTTTCTCCATCTTTAAAAAAAACATATCTTAAAACGGACAAACACTGATCTAAAAACGGTGATTATAATAATATTTAGTATGTCTGAGCATGATGGTAATGCGCTAAATCTAACAGTGGTCGTAAAATATGTCTTATATTGAATGAAAAAATCTTAGAAATCGATTGATAGGTGTCTGATCCACGTAAAATGTCAGCAACAAGTCAATTTTGCCCCAATTTCCCTATAATACTAAAATATGTTTATCTCGACGTTATATTAACTTATTTGAAATCTGTTTAATGTAATCTCAAGAGTGTAAGCGATACTAAAAAATACAATATCAATTTGTATCCACATGATCCTCCCTCTTTCGCGAGAGGAGGGGCGCATTTGTGGCCAGGACCAGTCAAAAAATCAAAATCACGCTTCGGGTATGAGACAGAATCATAGCGTCTACAATGAGGTTAATTGCAACCCGAAAAACAATATCGCACGCTTAGCCTGGGGTCTAATAGCGGTCTCGATCAACTAGAGATTTAGTTGAGAGAATTCGTTATCGATATTTTTTTTTGGTCATTTTGCATGTGTAGGATAAGTACAACGATACACCGTGCCCCAGTGCACAATGGTCCAGAAACCGAATTTAGGGGGAAATTTGGGTCTAGAGCTCTATAGCAACATTTTAGAGAAAAATTTTCTTCTACAAAATTGTTACATATGATAAAGCGCTCATTGAAAAATTATCAAAAATTAGGGTGACCAACATTTTCGATGCTATCAGGTTTTTAACTTTTTTATCTTTGTAGATAGAAGAAAATTTTGTTCTACAATATTATAGCTCCATTAATTTTAAGTAACTTTGTAGGAAAAAGTTTTTCTCTATCTTTGAAAACAACCGATTTATATTGATGAAACATATTTTACGCTATAACTTTTTTATTTCAAGTTTCATCTCAAAACTGTCTTTGAACGACTTTTAGAGCTTTTTAAGAGAAACAATTTGCAATGCTGACATCGTAAATATCTCAATTTTACTCAAAGTTATTAATATTTTTCATCAAAAAATATGCGTTATTTATTTGTATGTCATTCATTTTGGGGCAAACATAAAAAATATCTCTTGATCTCATTTTGAAGGGCATACTTGACTTTATAAATGGAGGAACTTTTAGAGATATGATATTTTTCAAATTTGAGTAAATTCAATTTAAAGACAAGACGAAAATTTCAATAATTTTATACATTATGCATATAAAAGCACCCAGATTTATTTTTTGGTATTTTTTCTTATAACTAGACGTAATTACCTTTAATTTGACCCAAAAAGATCGAAAATCGATCAACTGGTTCAAAAGTTATGAATTTTTTAAATAAAATACATCGAATGTAGCCGTTTTTTATGGTCACCCTATTTCGGAGCTGGTCCCCTTAACAACCCAACGAAACCATACGGGTTTGATTATTTTCAACATAAATGCATCCCTGCGATTTTGAGCACAATTGAAGCACTTTGCGTAACCAACTTCGAAATAGGGTGACCATAAAAAACGACTGTGTTCGATGTATTTAATTTTAAAAAATTCATAACTTTTGAACCAGTTGATCGATTTTCGATCTTTTTGGGTCAAATTGAAGGTAATTACGCCTAGTTATAAGAAAAAATACCAAAAAATAAATCTGGGTGCTTTTATATGCATAATTTATAAAATCATTGAAATTTTCGGCTTGTTTTTAAATTGAATTTACTCAAATATAAAAAATAACATATCTCTAAAAGTTCCTCCATTTATAGAGTCAAGTATTCCCTTCAAAATGAGACCAAGAGATATTTTTTTATGTTTACCCCAAAATGAATGACATACAAATGAAAAACGCATATTTTTTGATGAAAAATATTAATAACTTTGAGTAAAATTGAGATATTTACGATGTCAGCATTGCAAATTGTTTCTCTTAAAAAGCTCTAAAAGTCGTTCAAAGACAGTTTTGAGATGAAACTTGAAATAAAAAAGTTATAGCGTAAAATATGTTTTATCAATATAAATCGGTTGTTTTCAAAGATAGAGAAAAACTTTTTTTTACAAAGTTACTTAAAATTAATGGAGCTATAACATTGTAGAACAAATTTTTCTTCTATCTACAAGGATAAAAAAGTTAGATACTTGATAGCATCGAAAATGTTGGTCACCCTAATGTTTGATAATTTTTCAATGAGCGCTTTATCATATGTAACAATTTTGTAGAAGAAAGTTTTTCTCTAAAATGTTGCTATAGAGCTCTAGACCCAAATTTCCCCATAAATTTGGTTTCTGGACCATTGTGCAGTGCTTAGTCCGGAAAATTTGCCGCTCGAAAAGATCCTCGGCTCGATCTGGAATCGAACCCGATACCACAACCGTGTGGAAGAGCTAGCCGACCGCCAACGCTAACCACAGAGCTACGGGGACCACTAAATGCAACCCCCTACCCGCAAAAATCGTGTGAAGACAAATTGTTATTGTATTTTGATTTTATTGTGATTATTTGATTTTGTTAACATCCAAAATTAAATACAATTTTTCTTTCAAAAATTTTCAAAATTTGTTCCATCTTTGAGAGTTTTTAATGTTTGAATGATACTTAATGGCATCAATTTTCAGTTTTTCAATACGGGCCACAAGCAAATGAATTCCTTGTCACGTTTGCATTAAAATTCTGCCTACGTCATTTTGTTTGCTTGATTTTATGTAACGTACGAAAAAGTTATAACGAAAAGGATCATACTAAATGATAGGTCTTCGAATAACAAACAAACGGCATAAAAAAAACATTAAAAAATGGCGTTTACGTCACATTGTCATCGCACGACAGTCTAGTCAAAAATATATACAAAGTTTCAACACAACCAGAGATTTATCAGAGTTACAGAGATTTCAACATTTAAAAAAAATATATACAAATTACAAATCCATTTTAAAAAATCGGTACTTTTTGATATTTTAGCACTAGCCAAGGGTAATTTTCTCGTATTTAGCTTTCTCGTAATTTATTCTGTGGTTCAATCTTATTAATTTTTTTTTTAGATATTCAGTCTTGTGTTGTTCGTAATTTTTTATACACGGCAAAATTTTAAATTTACAACATTACTCGATGATTAGTCATGTCTAAAAGTGTGCCCCACTCCATTTCACCTCGTTACAATAATTATAGCGTAACCGTACGCTATTTCGTTTGATATGACGATACCAGAGATCGCTACATTGAGAATATCTGTAAGAATAGTATGTTTTTCAAATGGCGTTCGACTGTCGAATCGAAGTCGAATGGCGACCGTGGTACCACATGGTGACTAGGTTAAACATTTCTCCAAAAGTTTTGCATAGCGTAACTTCACAATTTCACAGTATTGAATTTGTGATACCAATCTCTTTTTGCAGCAAAATATGAAACAATAGGAAGCGATTATCTATACTTACACTTTTTGCAATGGACTAATTTGTTGTACTTTTCACTCAAATTTCATTCTTGACAAATCCAATATGTATAACGCAGCTTCCTTTTCCAATAGATCACGGCTTTTCTTCTACACTATTCGATCACTTATGCACAATTATGCGATAACTTTTTCACTTTTCACACTTTGCGCACAAAATATCACCTAATCGTACGATTTTCAGGAACGTCTGCCGAACTATATCACTAGCTTTCATAATGCATTTTCGGTTTTGCACCAATTGCGTTCCCCAGCAGGAATGTATTGTATTCCGGCGGATTTTGGCACTGGTAGCTTGTTTGCTGATTTATGTAGAAAGCGGTCGCTGGCTCAGACTTCCTAGTTAGTGATAAAATGCATACTAATTAGCGTACGGGTTGTGTAATTCAGCACTTTTCCCACAACCGATGTTAGTCCGCTACGGGTTGCTGCTAGTGGTGGGGATATTCTAAGCGAACCGTGCGTCGGTCTGTCAACTAATCGAAATGATCGTCTGTCCACTGGGAGTTCTCGTGAAATACTGATTTTCTAAAACGAACATATTCTGCCTATAATGGCTTTTTCCATAATAATTATTTGGCGAAGTGAAAGAGCAGATTTTTTGTCCCTCTGAGTACAAAATTAACACACGATTTTGTATGTAATGCACTGATGTGTGCCGTTTCCCCCTGTTAGAAATGAAGCCTCGATTCGCTAGTCTGTCACTCGCTGGTATTGGTCAACGTTTACCAGCGAGATCATTCTCTGTATCCGATTTTCCCTTCGAACAACAACTCAACTCTACTAGCGTGTCACCCGTGCGAGTGAGTGGGACAAAGGATTGGATCGCGTGCGCGAGTGTGACACGTAATTCGTTGCTTGCATTGCGAGGGAGTCACCTGCGGGTTTGAGCAGAGCCGCTTTCATCGATCAGCGCGTCAGCTAATCGTCGTTCGTTAACATTCTACCGCGGTTGAACCGTGTCTGAAAAGCGGAAATGCCATTGTTGTCCACATCCGGAAAGTTTTTCATCCATGTGTACACCAATATTGGCGTGGATTTGTGACGAACAAAAACTTGCTCCGAGGTATCTGGATTAAGTTGGATGGGAAACGTGTATTGTCGGGGGCGGCAGCAGACAGAACAAGTGAAAGAACGCACACATAATGATTCGGTATGCAATCGTTTCAATTTGAACGATTGTGATGCTAGGTGAGTTTGTAATAAAAAAAAAAGCAAATGCCCGCATAGTGGTCATTCGGCATACATACCCTTGCAAAGCGTTTCTGCGTCTCGCATGGATTTTATTCAATCAATTACCAAGTGTTGAGGTTAAACTATTGACGCACACGTAAAAAATTTGACACCAAAATCGACCATCATTATTTGGGCTCGTGTACAGCATTCGTCAACCTCAATTCGGTGGGTGGGTGGAGGCCGGAATTGTTCTCGGTCAGGAATGCTAAACTACATGTTGCAGTGCGAGGAGATATTCAGCACAAGGCTGGGTCGAATGCTGTTCGGTGAAGTGCCCAATGGTACGATATGAAGTCGCTGCATCGAACAACGGAACGGTGGCAGATCAGAAAAATGCAGAACGAATTCCACTGAAGGCTTTTCATTTCATATTCGGAGCTACTCAATCATGACAGTGATTATATTTTTTGAGTCGATAAGTTTATTTGACATGGCTCATTAATTCAACATTTCACGAAGCCAATGAGGCTCTGGATTCTATTTTTGGCTATCAAAGATGTCGTGGCCTGTAGCATTGCAATTGTTATGCGGTCATTCGTGCTGGGATGGTTTTGCTAGGTTTATATGCGTATGCCAACTACTGGACATCAGCTGGTTACGTAGTTCTACTAGCAGTTGCAACTTGTCGTTTCACTATGCGACTAATGTACTACTATCACAAGCATACCAAGATTTAGATTTCATGGTAAGCTCCAACAGCTTGGTTTTCACTGGCAAAGGATTCGACGAGAGATTCCTATACAGTAGTTCTTCCTACTCTGCTATCGGCAATCTTTTATTTCCTTTATCTTTGCTCACGTTTTGGATAAGCAAACTGAGTATTTTTCACCGATAAAGGAATTTTTTAGACTCAATCCTAATTTCCTGAAAGGGCGCCTGCATTCCGGCCTAGGTTTTGTTCAAAACTTTGTAGCTCAGAAACTATTGGTTGTACATAAAAACTTCCTGGAACGGATTGTAGGGCTGTACAAGAATAAATATACACAATGAAAAAAAATTTTGATAAGCACCAAATTTAAATTTACAAAAAAAAGAGTTGATTTTTTTTAAGAAACTAGAAACTAGCTGGAGAAAGGAATAATAATTTTTTTAAGGAAGGTTGAAAATATTTGTATTCTAATGATTTTAAGCAACTGAAATAGTCATTTCAAATCGAAAAGCTTACAATAATTAATTTATTTATTTATTTATTTATTCAATAATTCATCCGACAACAGTCTTAATGAATATATATAAAGTATGTGGCTGGGAAAAGCCGCCTCGAAAGGCCACGAAGGAAACTTTCGAGCCGGCATAAAAACCCAGCATCTTTTAGGAATACAAGTGCAGTATAACATATATCATAAAATAAAATACATCAATGAACAATTCACAATACACAATAAGTTACTAAACTAATTTTGCAAATGCATCCGTGTTCGAGTTATTCTAAATTTATTTTGAAAACAAAAATAGAAAAAAAAACAATACTACACATCAAATGAATATAGGATTGAATTTTACCCTAAAATTGTTATTTTAACACTTGACATTATTACAAAACTTTTGATGAAAACTCCTAGATGGAGAAATGTAAGACAAATTTTTTGTGAAGAAAATATAAATAAAACAAATTTCTTGCTTAAAGGTAAGCTTCAAATTTTTTTTTTCAATTTTTGCATATAAAAAAATTATTAGATTCTAACAATGCAATTTTATTTCAATTGTACTTTCAAATAAAAAAGTTTTTGGCGACTGATTTCCTAAATGCATCCGTTTTTGAGACATTAAAATACACTTTTTTGTGGGTTAATTGTGGTTCTCCAGCAACAAACATAGACTTATTTAAATATACGATCAATATAACACAAAATAGTTGAACATCAAAGAGATTAGATTTTCATCCTCTAAATTATTCAACCCATGAAAATTAATCTCCGTGAATATGAGCATAATCATAATTTCTGAACAATTGATCTTTGCTGTCAAACATGAACTATGTTATATCGATTGTAAATTTCAATAGGTCTATGTTTTATGCTGAACAACCACAAACAACTCAAAAAAAAGAATGTTTTCATAAAAATACTGGAATTTTTCAAACTTAATATTGAAATATCTCTAACACAGATGCATTTAGAAAGTTAGTCGCCAAGAGTATTTTAAATTGAAATTACAATAAATTTCAAATTGCAGCATTGAAATTTAACTATTCTCAAGAATGTTTAAATTGGAAAACTTAAATCCTCAGTAAAATTTTTCGCTATACAGCAAAGCCTAATTTAATAATTTATTGTTTATTTTTTAAATACGAAGTTGATTCGTATGAGTTTTCTGATTTGAAATTACTGTTTCAATTTATTTAAATCAATAGAATCCATCCTGGAATTTTCATTAAATGTGGCGATATAGCTTTAAGTTTCTGTAAATACAAAAAATAAGAATAAAAATCAACTTTTTTTTGTAAATTAAAATTTACTGTTTATCAAGAATTTTTTTTTTGGTCAAAAATTTTTTATTCAATTTATGAATCTTTCATGTAAAGCTTTATTAGTGTCCAACAATTCGTTCTTGGGCGACTCGTTTCTGAGCAATAAAACCGAGGTTAAAATATATACGCGCTTTCAGGAAATTGGCCTTGAATCGAAGAAATTCTTCAACCCACGGTGAAAAACCATTGGTTTCACAAAAAAAAAACTGTAAAAGTAGTGGAAATGCAGTCCAATTCAAGTTGCGAAGCGCGTATAGAAGGAATTGTTTTTGGACTGATTCTACACGTTCTTCGTGTGCGGCAGCATAAGGATTCTAGATGAGATTACAATATCCTACAATAGGTTTAACACATGTAACATACAATAGTTTGTTAGTGTACGGGTCTTGAAAGTTGTGGCTGAACCGCTTAATAAAGCCCAACATACTATTTGCTTTACTTATGATGGAGTTATAGTGTTCTGTAAAGGTTAGCTTGGTGTCTAGGATTACTTCTCAGTCCCAAACAATCTTGCATTTTTGTACAGTTTGATTTCCTAGAGATGTTACAATAAGTGGTAGTTCAATTTTCGACTAAATTTCATTGCACCAAGTGTAGAATAAGTTGACTTCTTTCTAGAATTCTTCTCGTCGCTAGAGTTGCTGATTTCCATGAAGAGTTCCATGTCGTCTGCGTAGTTTAATATGTTTATTTTTTGAGTATGAGGGAGATGTCATTCACATACAATATGAAAAGAAGTGGACCCAAATGCGAACCCTGGGGCACCCCAGATGGGGTTGAACGTTTGTTTTAGAAGCGCACTATTTGTTTGCGATTTGTTAGATATGACTGGAGCCTACTCAGAAGTTGAGGCGCCAATCCAATTTTTTGCAGTTTGAAGAGTAATAATGGTATGTCGATTCGGTCAAACGCTTTACTGAAGTCAGTGTAAAGGGCGTCTACGTGCCTACCATTATCCATTGCGTTGAGAATGAAAGTTACAAATTCCAAAAGATTCGAGGTCGCTTAACGACCTTTAAAGAAGCCATGCTTTTTACTAGTGATATGGGTTTTTACTTGCTGAAAAATTTTGTCATTGACAAGTGATTCAAAAAGTTTTGGAATGCAAAAGATAATGGCAATTCCACGATAGTTACGAACGTTAGATTTCGCGTCAGATTTAAAAGTAGGCACTAAATAAGAACATTTCCAGGTTTCGGGGGATTGTCCACTTTTCAGAGATAAATTGAAAAGACGTTCTAATGGAACTGTGAGTTCTTCTGAAAGATTCTTCAAGAACATGGGAGTAATTCCGTCAGGCCCAGGCCCTTTTGATGCGTCTAAGCTTTTAAGTGCGTTTAAGACGTCGTGTTGACGAAGTTGATTCACAGATATATGATTGGAGATTTCGAGGATGAACGCAAAGAACTCACGGTCGCGATCTTCGCAGAATGTAGTGTAAACTTCCTGAAAGAAATTTGCAAAAAGATTACAATTTTCGGATGGGTTATCGCCTACATTTCCATCCCAATGCATTCGTGACGGGAAATTACTACTTTTCAGTTTTTTGTTACATAGTTGAAAAATTTTTTTGGGCATGATTTGACTTCATTTTTGATTTTAAGAATATATTCTTCCTGTGCGGCATCAATGGCAAGGTTGAGTTAGCTACATATGTCTATGTAGTTTTGCAAGTTGATACTAGTTTTTTCTTTTTTGTACAGTTTATATGCTTTTTGCTTTTGATTTTTTAATTTTTTTAAATGTGGATAAAACCATAATGGTAGTTTACTATGCTGTGTTATTCTTCTTCTTCTTCTCATTGGTACAGTTTATAATATTATATTCTGCAGAATTGTATGGAATTTAGCAGTCTCATTGTCAACATTTCCTTCAGTATTAATAAGATTCTGCAAATTCATTGTAAGAAGTTTACTTTTTGCTTGCTCATAGTTGGCTTCATTGAATTCCGGCACTTCTTCATACTTCAGTCGCACGGAAGATCAATTTCATGGATGAAAGTTGAATATTCTATTGGTATGTGAAATACTTCATTTTTCCATAGAGGTGATAATGATGTGTACACACAGAAGTCTTCCGTACAGTTTGTAAATAAGAGGTCCAGATATAAATTTTGTTGATTTTTTAAATGGTTTATTTGGTTTAGACCAAATAGTGAAACTTTGTCAAAGAGATATAGTAATGTTTTGTCTTCTCCTACGACTGGGAGTAATAATTATTCGTTCTCAATGTCTGGGATGAAGTCAGCAATTCTTTGATTAATGTCGCCATATATGTGTTGATCTACTTCTGGTTTCATACTTGATATAATAGTTCCGACGATTTGAAAAAATGATTCAAAAGATTGTTTATAAGCATGTTCCAGTGGGAAGTACACAGAAGAAAACATGTGTGTTTCACCCTCAATAAGTGCTTTAGCGCACACATGCTCGAATTCTTTGTGCTTGGTTGTTTTAATTTCTTCCGAAGTAAATTCTGCATTAATGGCTCTCCACTTCCAGACTTTTTTTAAGATGTATGTAAGTTATGGTCGTACCGGAATACATTGAAATTATTTTCAAAAATTTCTTCGCTTCTGACACTTTCGTCCCAGCTAGTTTCAGTTACTAGAATTACTTTGAAGGTGGATGATAATAGATTTTGATGAATTTCCTTCATTTTGGCTGGACTTGCAGCAGTACACTTCTTTTCGTACATTTCGATTCGTGTCGAGGAAAAACTGCAATGCAGCTGCTGATAGTGATTAACAGTTGGTCCCATGAATATGATTAGGTTTCTGGAAGGGCATATTTTTTTGGAAGGACAAAATTTTTATCTATAATTTTACCGAAGATACAATGCCATTCAAACAAACCGTTTTGGTTGCAGAAATATTTTTAGTTTCCATAGAGCACTCTATGAGGAATTAAAAATATTTTTACAGTCAAAACGGTTTGTTTGATGGGCATAGCGTCTATGACAAAGTTGTAGATAATAATTTTGTCCATCCATAAAAATATAGTCTTCGACAAAAAAAAAATCCAAATTTTTTTCAAAGATTACAACTTTTTTTTCTTGATTCCTCCATGATCGAACGGGTTTAATTGCTTAGGTAATCTTTTAAAAATTTTATTGAAATAAACATATTTTAAAAATATGAGCTCTTTTAGATAATAAATTTTTATTTTAAAACTCTTTTTCACAAAATATTATTTTTATTCATAGTGTTTTTTTTTGGAAAGACGAAATTGTTATCTACAACTTTGTCGAAGACGTCAAACCGATCAAACAACCTGTTTTGGTTTTAAAAATATTTGTAATCATCCATACCTTCCCGAAATAGCATTTCCAATAGCTTCCCAAAAATGAGTCGAGTTCCAAACAATTAAACAAATAGCACAAAATGGCATCTTTTGCCTATAGAAACGTCTATGCAAAGTTTCAGCCAAATCAAATGACAATTTAAAAAATAAATATTAAATGTGGGACATATTTTGTGGAACTGCTCTACAATATAATTTGTGTATGATTCATATAATTAATTCGATATAATCAGAGTTAAACAAGACAAAACCATTCATTATGATAATGTAAGTATTGTTGGATTTAGTTTTTGAGGAAATAGAGTTAATTATAATTTAGACGCGTTACAAGAAATTCTTGGTGCTTCTTCAACAACAACGACACGCTTGTGGCTTGTCAAATAAATGTTTTCTTTTTTTGTCATTCTCGCTTATTTTCCGTCAGTCTAGCTCCGCCACTATTGTTGTGTCAGTCACCGACGGCCGGGGAGGCGAATCCACCCAAAATCCTAACTCACGACCCGTTGAACGAACCGGCGCCAACGGCTTCACTTCCTCATTTCTTAAATTTAAGATAAAAAATATTTTATTTTAATTTTAAATTTTTTAAATTTTTTTTTCTAAATTCTTGAAGAACATTTTTTTAAATTGATATTTTTTTTAATTTGTTTAAATTTTTTGAAATTTCTGAATCAATTAGGGCTTTGTCAGAGTGACCACCCTACTTCCCATCGAGCGTTACGTATTTCATGGATGTTTCCTTACGGTATATCTGCTTCAGATAAGTCTTATTTGAAATTGAAAAAAATGACTGCTATTCTGCCCATAACCGCATAATTGTAACATTTGCAAAATTGGTTGTTCGAGCAAATGACACTTTTATATTTTGACCTTAAATGCATTGTTCCCTATATATTCTTGCAAATATACAGTTAGTATCATTGAAAAGCACTACTTTACACTCTGTGCACATTGAACATTACTTTTGAAGTCAAATTAGCTAAAATTTTTGCAATAATACTTTTATGCCGTCACTTTCAAGCTACTTTTGGAATATATCATTGGAAGTTGTGGGTTCGAGTCCCACCTGCTGAACTATATTTTTCGTAGTTTCTACAATCATATTTTCAGTTAGTTTAATTTTCTATCTTCATTACTACATTTACTCCTTAAATTAAAATTAAAAAATAGCATGACTTTGCTTAGAGTCGAAAAAAGAAAAGTAAAAATGTTTGTGACGCAAGTCGATGTTGCTGCTGGTAGAGATGGCAACTTACTGGCACGTTTCTATCTCTCACACTGAGAAGTCATTCCAACTTCCACTGAGGGTGTTGAAACAATAGCCAGCTATAAATAACAGTCTCTACTGAGTAAATGTACGAAGTGCGAGAATTGGATAAGCGATACAAAACTCGATTCTAGAACTACGTCTTTAACGTTCTGCGGTGGTGTAACGGGAACACATCTGACCGGATATTGGAAGTTGTGGGTTCGAGTCCCACCTGCTGAACTATATTTTTCGTAGTTTCTACAATCATATTTTCAGTTAGTTTAATTTTCTATCTTCATTACTACATTTACTCCTTAAATTAAAATTATATCACAGTGCAAATGAAGTTTTTCTTCCAAAGGATGCAGATGTGAATTTGGACGAAAGTTTGTTGTCAAAAGGGTTGAAAAAGTTGAGTATTGTGACAGTTATGCGGTTATTTACGCTATTTGACAAAACAACTTGATGCTTTTTACGACTTTTTTTAAACAAACATTAGCATATTTTTTCAGATGTAAAAAGTACATACTATTTTAAGCCTTTTCCAATAAAAAGCGCGAAATTCATAAAATGTTACAATTATGCGATCACAGGCAGTATATATAATCGAGTCTAAAATTATGCATATCGAATTATATATAATCAAGTCTATATATAATCGAGTCTGACCTGTAGATGGCGCCAACAGCAAGTGCTGGTCGACTTCCACATGTCTGAACCGTGATGAACCAATCTGAGACAAATAGTAAACAAAACGAACCGCTTTGACATATTAGTGATTCTATTGTGACTTCATATACTTTTAGTTGTGCTATTGCGCAACTAAAAGTATATGAAGTCACAATAGAATCACTGACTTTGTGACAAATGATCGTCATTTGCGGGAAGTGTTTCATTTCCCATTTCATTCAACTCGACTACACCAGAAGCGTATCGAAAGTTGAAAGAGGTTTACGAATATGCTGCTATAAGAGAAACAACGTGCCGTGATTAGTTCTATCGCTTTAAAGACGGTAATGTCGATGCTGCCGACTGTCCGCGTAAAGGAAGACCAAAAATCTTCAAAGACGCCTAATTGGAGGAATTGCTCGATGAGGATCCAACGCAGCAACAGCTCACTTCAGCGTTAGGAGTTATTCTACGCGATTGCATGCTTTAGGAATGATTCAAAAATGAAGAACTTTGTTTCCGTATGACTTAACGCCAATGCAATGGGACGGTGAGTGTCGTTTTTCGCTTGAGAACAACTGCTCCAGCAGCAAAACAGAAGATATTTGCTGGTACCGGGTCGTTGTTATTCACTACAGGCTGTTGAAACCGAACGAAATCATCCTTTAAGAATGGTATGGTAACTACAATTGATGAGAGTTAGCCGAGCACTCTGCGAAAAACGGCCACAATACGAGCAAAGATACGAAAAAGTTATTCTACTGCATGACAACACTCGGCCTCGTACTGCCAAACAACGTCGTCTAAACATACCGTAAGGCGCCCTAATTCTGGGCGGTTCTTAATTCTGCGCACTTCGTATTAAAATGTCAAAAAAATATCAATTAAAAGCAGACTTTCAAAAATGAAGTTTGGAAGTGATTTCCTCTATATTAACTGTTAACTTTCTGCTTATGTTTCCTTTCTTACTAAACGACATCAACGTTTTGGTACGAAGTGCGCAGAATTAGGACGCCTCACGGTACATAGAAACGCTCAAATGAGAAGCCTTTTTTTTTAAACCGGAATAAAAAGTTTTACCTCACCCGCTGTATGCCCAAAATTAAGTACTCCGTTTTTATTGCATATAAAGAAACTCATTTTTGGAACGATAAAAATCGTTATAAATTTTTGCAAGATAAAAATGTATGCATTTGATCGTTGACAACGGTAATAGTGAAAATCAAAAAAAAAAAAAAAAGAATCAGTAGCAAATATAAACTTGCTCAAATTCCTATGAAAATTTAAAAAAAATGTTCTCAAGAAATTGTACTTCAAGATAAATAAAAAATCGATTTCTTGAATCGATAGAGTGTGTTTGACAGTGCCATGAATTACTTCTCTATATATAGATTCCTTGTGTTAGGTAAACAAGATTTAGAAGACTATGAATAGTATCACAATTTTTATTGCAAGTGCAGAAACTAGATACACAAGATTTATACGACATGTTGGTAACAATGTGATATTATGTGTGATCGAACTGAGTAATATGAATAGTAACGGTCATGTTTAGTGAAGATAGTTTACTTTATAAAATCAATGCTAACGCCGCTAGTTATTAAGAAGCAGAAACTTTTACCTCTCCATTTTTTTTAGAGATGCTCAATAGCATGAACAGTCACTCCTCAAGTATGGGTCACTCTGACAAAAATACGTAGAGGCATAGTCTTATACTTTCAGTTGTTCCCTTATTTAAGTGAGGGAAAATTAATAATCTTGATTATCGACCCCCAATTGTGACACTGGTAAATTTGGCGCTCATTTGTGGATCAGTACTTTGTCTATTTTCGATATTTTTTGCATAAAAGTGCATCAAAACTGAAAAAAAACTTATTTCCAGACTGTCGCTCCAATAAAATTACCTTTGTGATGGGTGATGGAGATCTTTTAGACTAAATGATCTTCCTCCATCTTGGATGCCAGAAGGAACGCATATGTAGGTAAAGCAAAGCAAAGCCTTGGAGCTACATTCCGATACGGAACTCGACCTTCTGTTTATTTATTCACAAACTTCGCAGCCGATTTTCAGTGTACAGGACAATTCCGGGGCTAGTGCTATGATCCTACTGACACTGACAGTAGCTATGTAGGTAATATTTTACATTTCCACCGACTTATACACATCAGTTGTTTTATAATTATTTTGTTTCCCGCTGATTGACCAATAATTGCAGAGTGACTATAACTGATCAGTTTACTTAAATTGTATTCCACCAACTACTTACTAACAGTTCTGAAAAGAGTAAAGAATGAATATGATCGGCTCAGTACCTGTAAAGTAGCAGCAATTTAAAAATATGTCAATTCAGTTCATACGAATACTCGTCTGTAATGTTTTTTTTCTTACCGACAGAAAAGTTTCGTAAGAAATAGGAAAATAGCCATAAACTCTGAATTCAAAAGGCTTTTGAGCTCGCATCATTACTATCATTAGATCTTTTTTGAACGAAGAGTTCCCTTCCATCCAATTGCAGTTAACCAAAGCTTCATTGATGGTTGATGACTATTGTAAATAATAAATAATAATTTTCTTGTTTTTACTAAATATTTTTAGTTTGCTGTTACCATGTGCGTTACCCGATTGCCATAATAACACCAGTACAGAAGTTGAATGAATACTGATATCGCGTAAACAGTAAAGCGTAGAAATATGAACAATTCATCGGTAGTTATTGTTGCTTCAAACGCTGTGAGGCAAATCATCGATAAGCTGCAGCCAAGTTGCGCCATCAGCATCGGTTGATACAGAGCGTTGACCTTCTGACCAAAGCTGGAAGACAAATTCTATCAATAGTATTAGTTCCTAATCCATTAGGATTCTAATGATACTCCAATAATTCCTGATGTCTTTTAATTAACTTTTGCGCATCCCGCTCTAGTTGGGCACTGTCACATTCATCCGTGCCGATTGCCTTAAAGTCACGAAACAAAACATGATAGTGGAGTGTCATCTGACTCATAACCTGGCCCCCGATGCCGTCGATAAAGACTATCGCCTGTATGATAAAGGTACTCATCCACAGTTGAAAGCAAAAGATAATCGCAGAGTGTCCAGCTGAATCCATTTCCATTGGGAATTTGGCCCGAATCGGCATAGTTGAATCAAACAATGACTACGGAGAATTTCAACATTAGTTGTCGCAGTTAAAATTCGATTTTTCGTTATCCTTACATGTCCGCATATTGCAATTATCAGCGACCAACCGAGAAAAACTGTGATGACGATCAGAACGTACTCTTCTATGAAATACTTCCTAGTCAAATCTCGAACCGTCTTGTCACGCTCGTTGTTCTGCTTGTTGAATAATTTGAACTTTTCGAAAATCTGCTCAAACTCGCTGGAATAATAATTATGGTACCATTTTTTGTACAAAACCAACACAACTCCCGACGACACACACAAGTTGTCGCCCAACGCTATTAAATCGTTATAGATATCCATCCAATCCCACAAGAGTGTACAAGCGTGGAGGAACATTCCAACATTTACCAAATAAAAATAGACACGGTAGCGCCTGGTTTGTTGCTGATGTCGCCATTGTCCAAGGAAACTGAGTTCATGTAAAGATTCACACGAAAAAGTCAGAAAGTTTGATTATCAACATTTGGAATGTTGTATACTTACGTTAATATGTTAAGGGAAAATTGAATGCAGATCATGTCCGGGTATTCCTGCTCTTTGAAAATTCGTTTGATTTTGGCAAAATGCAACTTAAAGCGTTCCATTGTTAAGCCTGGCTGTCGCGACGGTTTAGCGTCCTTTAACGTTGCAGGGACTTTAAGCAATCGTTTTTTGCATAACGATGAGTGAATTCTTACGAGCGCTTGGGGCAATCGAACCAATTATTTTCAATAACGGATCATCTATAATTGAGGCGAGTCTAAGTGTATAGGACGGCATTTAAAAAAATCAAAGAAAAACGATACGACGTTGTTTCTTCCTGACCATAACATGTAATTAACTGCGAAAGTAAAATCTAACCTATCAAATTATGTGGCTGCCTTCTAATTAGTCGTTTGCAGTTATGGTAGTAACAACTCGCTGCATTGTACTACCTAATTAAGTTTGCTAAGTTGCTGTTCATTTTTCGTATACTTTCAACTTATGAAACTGAATGAAAGATTTCGAACAAATACGTTAAAACTTTTGTCGAAATTATCGAGAGTACAAAAACCAAAAATCTGTCATATTTGTACAAATATATTATAAATAATTCTGTGTGATTGAATAAAAAAAAAATAAAACAAAAAACTGATAATATAACAATATCGCACGCTTACCCTTGGGGCTAATAGCGGTCTCGATCAACTAGATTAGTTGAGAGAATTCGTTATCGATTTTGTTTTTGGCACATTTTGCATGTGTAGGATAAGTACAACGATGCACCGTGCCCCAGTGCTGAAGCGAGAAAATTTCCAGCTCGAAAAGATCCTCGACTCGATCGAGAATCGAACCCGATATCACAACCGTGTGGGAGAGCTAGCCGACCGACATCGCTAACCATAGAACAACCGGGACCACAAAAAACTGATAATGTGTATGTAAATATGAAAGTAACAAAAATGGCAAACATGGATGAAAAAGGAGAAAAATGGTATAGGGTCATTTTTCGGCAAATGCAGCCAATTTTATTTTAAATTTGATAATTTCATCATGTTTCTCGGAAAATTTTACATTAAAAACACTTGTCACCCTGAGGTTATATGAGCGAATCTCGAGATATAAAATTTTTACAAAAATAGTTCCAAATCTTCAAATTAATTTTTCCAATCGACATCAAAATTGGGATTTTTCACACTGACACTAGATAAATAATTCCCCCAACTTTAAGCAAAATCTGTGATGGTCGTGTCCAAGTTTGTGCTTCATCATGATCACTTCGTATGGAATAGTCCTGTGCGCCGCCACGCCGCGCCGCCGCCGCCGACACTTTTACCCACGACTGCCGGAAATTTTTACTGCGCCGATAGTGGTTGTATATGCTGGATTTTTTCTTGATTAGTTAGAAATATCCAAATCACAGCCGATAAGAGAACACTCGTACATTAAGTAAGGGGCCATCCACATACCACGTGGACAGATTTTGAACGATTTTCAGCTATTTTCCACCACCATGGTGATATTTGCGAACTTTTCGGTCAGAATGGGTCGCTTTCGACCCGTCATATTAAGGCGCGATTTTCATGGAAATTACATAATATAGTTAATGTGATTTTGTTGCTTTTTTCAACACTTTTCCAAACATACAAAGATTTTCCAGATGGTAATGACAATGAATATGTTCCAAAAGCCGCAATAGAAAATGAAAAATCTGTGGAGTTTAACGAAAAAGAAGTATGAAAAGAGTTTCCCATTCTTTTAAGTTTTTTTGAGTAACCTAACAAAATATATGAAAGCTGAAAACGACGTAAGATTAATCGAATTTTCCCAAAGTAGGTCTACGGTTAATCAAAATGAACACATCGAAAAACTCTATCTTATTCCTAAGCTGAACGTCTCTGGGAAGAGTATTCCTTGTATTTTTTTATTGTGAACTCGTTGATATTTTTTTGGGATTTACACCTTTTTGTACTTTCTGTGCTTGATTTATTATTTTCTGTTTGTTCAATTGTCTTTTTACTTGATTTCTTACCATTTTTATTTCTATTTTGACGTCCTTACAACCCTGACGCATACATTTTTATTTATGAGCATTGAAAAAAATATATATTCGAACATGAGAGTACAAATGCAAACATTCAGCGCAATATTTTATAAGTGGTAATTAATGTCACGCCGCGTGTAGCCGCCGCCGCCGATAAAACCCAACGGCGTCACGCCGGCGCGCCGATCGCCGCCGAGGTAGAATGATTTCTACGCCGCCGCCGCAGATGATATGGTCGGCGCACAGGTCTAGTATGGAATAACCCTAAAAGTTGTTGAAACAACATAAATACTCGAGAGCTCGCAAATGCTACAAAATAAACCGGAAAAAATGTATTATTATCATACTTTTTTTTCATTTATTTACCGTTTATGAACAAACTTTTATTACCTCATACATTCATACAAACTTAACCTAAGGATGCATACATAACGTTGAATTATATAATACAAGAAGATGGAAAGGTTTAGTTTATTTACTCGTACCTAACACATATTTCTTAGCATATGTTAAGAAATTTGTTGAAATGTTTATAAATTAAATTTCTATTGTTCCCACGATAATCTCTTATAATTTTTTTGAACATAAAAAGATTAGCGTTTTTATAACTAACCCTATCATAAGCAACTGCTTCTGAAACTAGCCATAAAGCACTCTTGGCTCTAAAACTTTTCACATTAATACCTGTATATAAAATTTCATCTGGAGACGAAAGTTTCAACTATAATCTATCCTTAATTACTTCTGATACCCAGTTCCAAACAATTTTTGTTTTATTACAGTTCTTAATTCTATGACTATTCGTATCTGGTTTTCCGCAAACCTCACACAAATGACTGATGATACCCGCTATATTATGATCGCTCATTTTTATTCTATTTGTAAATGCATCATTAAATACTTCAAACAATATCGATTTGGCTCTTGTTGTAATAAAATTCTCGCTCATATTTTCCCATATATTATCCCAACAAAGTGTCGGAAATTTTTTTCAACCTTAACTTCAATATTTTTTTTCGACAAACGATTTTGGTAAATCATTCTATTTGTTATTAGTTTATCATCTGATTCATTTCTCTGGCTAATTCTAACATTTTTTTCGTATTTGGCGTAACGTTAGCAAGATTAACATTCCCTACCAGGGGATGGTCTACTCTTTCCCCATTTTCAAATAACAAATTTATAATGAAGAGTGTCTGACATTGTGTCTCTGGGTCCAATAATTTAAGACCTCCTTTTTCGGCATCTAAGTAAAGATGCTCACTGTGAACCCTGAACATCTTGTGGTGTTTCCACAAAAACTGTTCTGCTATCATTTTTATTTCAGCAATATGGCTATTGTTTGGTGGAACAACGTGACCTAAATAGGGTATCGAACGTCTTCGTCAGTGGTTTTCTTCGGCCCCCTTTTGCATAGGATTGCTGCAGAAAAACTGCCAAAGAAAACCACTGACGAAGACGTTCGATACCCTACCATAATTTCGAGAGCAAAAACGTATTTAAAGTTATCACTTTTTCGATAAGATTCATTCGTCGTGAATGAAATAGAAAAACCGAGGATGTAAATTTCGCTATTATTGAACATACATTTTCATTTATTTTTGAAATCCAGATTTCCTTAAGTTTATTTTTATTTTTGTACTTAGAGAATATTGATTAACACATTCTGGAATAAAATCCAACTCTTCGTCATTTCTAATTAATATTGTTATATCGTCGGCGAAAGCTCTAATTTTAATAAACATATCTTTTATCAGTATTCCTCTCAAATTTGCATAAATTTGCCTGATGAGTGGCTCTATATACAAAATAAATAGAGTCATGGACATTGGGGATCCTTGCCACACTGATCTACTGATTCTGAAAGAATTTGTTAGGCTTCCGTTTACCAGTACTTGTGAAGTCGCTATCGAGTACAAACTTTCAAAAGTTGAAATTAGCTGTATGGGTATTCTGAATCCTTCCAGAATCTCCCACAAACGTTTATGGTCGACAACATCGAGTGCCTTCTCAAGGTCCAAACTCAAAAGGGCAAATTTCATGTGTTTTGATTGTTGTGCTTTAATCACCAAAGTTCTCAAAATGTTTAAACTATCGAGGCATGACTTACCAGGAATTACTGTTGATTGACTCTCGCCAACCACTTTTTCGATTCGTTCTGGGATTCTACTCTTTACGAGTTTCATGAATAACTTGTAGTCAGAGTTCAACAGAGTAATTGGTCTAAAATTACTAAGGTCTTTTGAGGTACCACTTTTTGGAATTAGTGTTATTACACCGCTGGAGAAACACTCCATAGGTAACAAAGAATTGTCCATAAATCCGTTTAACAGTTTCAGAAGGTCAACTTTCACCAAGTCGAAATGTGTAATATAGAATTCGTACGTTATTCCATCCGGCCCAGGAGCCTTTTTCTTGGATGATGCACTTATAGCCTTTTGCAATTCAGCTTCACTGAATTTTTCTGTAAGCTGAATGCCAGTTTCGCGATCAAACGAGTTGATAACGTAATCTAGAGCTGAACAGGAAGAAGCAACTGCAGAATCCCTTGTAAATAGCTTTGCATAGTAATCAAAGACCATAGGTTTTAGTTCCACTGGATTTGAAACTAAACCGTTTTCTCCTTTAAGTGAGGTTAACGCTGGTTGCGATTTTCTTTTAAGGGGGGACCCTACTCTAGAAGGTCGAAAAATCATGAATTTTCATATTTTTTTTTTGCTGTATAGAGTAAAGTGAAGTGTGTGGCTATTTTGGCTATTTATTTATTTATTTTTATTTATTATTGCCAAAATGGCGGCCATTTTAGTAAAAAAATTATTTTTTTTTCATGAAAAATCACTATTTAAAAAATCATAAAACATTGAAAAAATCAGATATCAAAAAACGGCTACGTAACAAGTTAGATAATCCATTTTCACATGTAAAAAAAAAATTCAGCAAAATCGGTTAAGTAGATGCTGAGAAAAATTTACCACCAGTTGAAAAAACATGGTTTCGAGAGAAACGCTGCTTACAGCGTAATCCTCACTATATTTGTATCCAGAACGTGCAAAATATATCTTCAAATATACCTTAATCAATAGCCACAATATCCGAACACATCACTCTACTCTAAGCATCCGAAAAAAAATACGAAAATTTATTATTTTTCGACTTTCCAGGGTAGGGTCGCCCCTTAATCATCTTCGAGACATGATACAGCCCAAATTTCTCTCCTTCTAATAGTGTCGAGGGTTGAAAACGATTAGCATAACTTTCTAATCTTGACATTTCAATTTCTAACAACCTTGATTTTGCAATGCTTATTTCATTTGAAAATTTATCTCCATTTTTTCGCTTTTCGCACAAATCACTTAACTTATTGTTCCACACATCCTTTTTCCTTCTGACTCTATCGTTGAATTCGTAAGCTATCCTTTTATAGAATTGTTTTATCCTTTTTTTTAGATCATAAGACCACCATTCCGATAACCGATAAAACAGAGGTGGCCAGGCGTTGGAAGGAACACTTCAATGTGCTGTTGAACGGTGAGGGAAACAGTGGATGGTGGTCAATGTCAAGCTGTGGATCCACCATCCATGGACGAGGTGAAGAAAGCAGTGAATAAGCTGAGAAACTGCAAGGCAGCCGGGAAGGACGGCATTCCCACCGAACTCTTCAAAGTCGGGAGCGAACAGCTGTATCGTGCCATCCATCGGATCATGCTGAGAGTGTGGTCTGATGAAGCATTGCTCTCGGACTGGTTGAAGGGTCTCATATGCCCGATCTACAAAAAAGGTCATCGCCTGGGCTGTAGCAAGTATCGGGGCATAACTCTTCTCAATACCGTGTACAAAATTCTCTCCCGCATCCTTTTCCACAGACTGAGGTCGTTGCAGGAGACCTTTGTTGGCGAGTACCAATGCGGTTTTCGGGGGGGACGCTCCACGACGGACCAAATGTTTACCTTGCGACAAATCCTCGATAACTTTCGAGAATACAACTTGCAGACGCACCATCTGTTCATAGACTTCAGGGCAGCGTACGATTCAGTCGAGAGAAATGAGTTATGGCAGATTATGATTGAACATGGCTTCCCAACAAAGCTGATTAGGCTGATACGTGCCACCCTTGAAGGTTCTACATCAAGCGTCACGATAGCCGGTGAGATATCGGACTCGTTCGTGACGTTAGATGGTTTGAAGCAGGGTGACGGGCTGTCGAACTTATTGTTCAACATCGCATTGGAAGGTGCTATACGGAGGGCTGGTGTGCAGAGAAGCGGCACCATCATTACGAAGTCGCACATGCTTCTCGGTTTTGCGGACGATATGGACATCATTGGTATCAATCGTAGAGCTGTGGAAGAGGCCTTCGGACCTCTCAGGAGGGAAGCTGTGAGACTAGGGCTTGTCATAAACTCTGCTAAAACGAAATACATGGTGGCTGGCAGAGTGCGTGGTAGTCCGTCGGATGTTGGTGCTGCGGTGGTGCTAGATGGGGAAACATTTGAAGTAGTCGACGAATTTATTTACCTGGGAACATTAGTGACATGTGACAACGAGGTTAGCCGTGAGATAAAGAGGCGGATAGCAACCGCAAACGGGGCCTTTTACGGACTACGTAACCAGCTAAGGTCCCGCAGTCTGCAAATCCGTACTAAACTTGCACTCTATAAAACACTGATTCTTCCGGTGGCTCTCTACGGCCATGAATCATGGACGCTGAAAGAGGCTGATCGGCGAGCTCTTGGTGTTTTTGAGCGTAGGATTTTGCGTTCAATCCTTGGCGGCAACCTATAAAATGGTGTTTGGCGCAGACGCATGAGCCATGAAGTGTACCAGGCATACAAATCGGCGGATATAGTCAAGCGGATAAAACACGGCAGGCTTCAGTGGGCTAGGCATGTAGCGAGAATGCCGGATGAGCGTCAAGCGAAGGCTATATTTAGCAGGAGTCCCGATAGAGGTCGTCGACTTCGGGGTAGACCCCGCACTCGTTGGACGTGTGCTGTCGACGAGGATGCACGCGAAATAGGTGTTAGGGGCGATTGGAGGATAGCAGCCCCAGACCGAGGGACATAACGACGTATTCTGGATTCGGCACCGGATCGATAATCGGTCTGTCGCCTCAAAAGTAAAGTAAAGTAAGACCACAATTCGCTATAACTATTTGTATATTTCTACCTTTTTTTTTAAATCACTGTATTCTTTACGAAATTCTTCTTGCACTTGGGGATCGTTCAACAGATTCCCATTGAATTTCCAGTACCCGCGACCGGACACTGGGGAACACTGACTTCCTATTATTTCATAATCAATCACTACTGCATGATGATCAGAAAATGATACTGGAACAACTACACACTTCGTTACTCTGCAGGCAAAGTCCTTTGAAACATATGCTCTGTCCAACCTCGAGGCAGAGTCGCCTCTGAAAAAAGTGGTGTCACGCTTAGCACCTTTCACCGAAAACGCCACATCTCGAAGGCTCATCAAAGACACTATTGGCTTCAGACCATTGGAGAAGTTGTAAGCCTTCCCTGTGCAATCCTTAGCATCCACTACACAGTTGAAATCGCCCGCCATAAAAATATTTTCAGTTCCAGCTTTATTCAAATGAACAACAACAGCATCTGTGAACAATTCTTCCCTCTCGGCCCGGTATGAGTTCCTGAGTGACCATATACGTTAACGAAATTGACTCCATCAGCTGCTAGAGATATTAGATGTCCTCCGGGATCCATTAACAAACCATCACAATCCACCGATTTTCTAATCAGAATCGCAGTTCCCTTATTCGTTTCACTAATATTTACAAATGCCTTGTGGCTTGATATGAAAGAGAAATCATCTAAATGAACCTCCTGAAGGAAGGCGATATCAATATCATTCGACATTAGGAACTGTTTTAGTAACATCTTTTTCGCAGTAATACTTATAGCATTGATGTTAATTGTAGCAAATTTTCGAATATAATTCATTTCACACTACATCGATCGAACCCGATACATGAGCATGACGACCGAACGGCAAAATGACAACGTAGCGAAACAAAAAAGGTTCATCTTTACCAACTGTCATGAGCAACACGCGGATCGCAACGATATAGTACATAACCTTCAAAATCACCAATTTCACTTGCTCTTGCTACGCTTTCCTTTCTTTTTCCCCGCATCTTTATTTGGCTTTGGTACTGAAACAATAGCATCTAGGGTACTTTGCGACACGTTCAACCGCCGCGATGATATTTTATTCTCGACCTTAACAAATTCCGAGGTCGCATCTTCGTCTGCCTCACCCGAATCACCAGGATCAGAGTGTTGACGTTTAACAGCCATTTTTTCGAAACTTTTGTCTTTATCCATCGAAGCACACTCGAATATACTCTCCTCTCTCTCTTCATTCTCCTGTACTCCCAGAGACTTGTTCTGCTTTTTGGCGGACACCAGCGGAACCATTTTGAGATTCCTCGACTCACTGCATCCGAGTAACTCAGCTGGCTTATGGTAGAAAATTCGCTACCACTTGGACTTGGGCGCTGCGGCGTTCCTTTTATTGTTCTGGGGGCAGTCAGCCTTCGAATGTCCTTCCAGTCTGCATATGAAGCATCTCTACTTCAAACCATCATAAAAGATTCTTCCACGATGGCCGAGAAAGAATAGCGATGCGGGAATCTCCTTCTTTACTTCAATTTACACCCCTCTTACTCCCGTGAACATGTTTAATTCGAGCTCTGCTGGAAATTTTTCCTTTACCAGACGCTTTACAGCACCGTATTTGGCTAACACAGCAGTAATCTCTGAGTCCGGTACCTCCGGACGAAGATCGAAGATGCGCACATACTTTTACTAGTTCCCAGCTATGTCCAGTGATGCCACATTTTCATCTGTATTTTGGAGCTCAAAAAATCTTATCACCTTGGTAAAATTTGAAAAAATCTGTAAAATAAAATCTGCATACGTACTGGACATATCCTTCTCGAAAAAAAAATTCAATATAGCTTGTTTAACATTTTTTCCGCGAATTCATTCATGCACACGTTTATGCGTAGCATATGAATATAATAAAACCTCCGACACGCTCCATCGCATTTGAGTTAATTTATATTTTTCAACTTAATAAAGAAGTTTAATTTATGACCCCAAAGCAAAGCAAAGCCTTGGTGCTACATTCCGTATCGGAACTCGACCTTCTGTTTATTATACACAGACTTCGCAGCCAACTGTTAAGTGTACAGGACAATCGCGGGGCTAGCGCTACGATCCTACTGACACTAACAGTCTCTCCCGAGCCGAGACTCGAACCTACGACGACTGGCTTGTTAGGCCAGCATCGTACCTCGAAACCAGCTGGGAATTTACGACCCCATGAAAACCAAGAAAATCTGTATAAATCTGTATTATTTCCAGAAAATCTGTAATCTGTATATGCAGATATCTGTATGAAAATACGCAAAAAATCTGTATAAATACAGATAAATCTGTATATGTGGCATCACTGGCTATGTCCATTTTAACCTCAACATTGTTACCGTTCGGGTAACAAAACGGTAGAATGCCGGGGTTTTGTTCTCAAGCTTCTTCCATTGCACCCACTGACTTGAATTTTAGGTACACAGATCTTTCTTCCAACACTTTGTACATTGTCTCCATCGAGTCCAAATCGGCGTCAAGGCTAATGGCGAACCTGGCCATTTCCATCAGCGACGGTACTGGTGCTCCTGCGGGAACATGAGCACTAGGGTGTTTGTTACTGGGCTACTTTCCGTGGTAATAACTACCTGATACCGGAATAGATGGAGAAACTAATAACTCGTCAGCCACGTGGCTGCGGAAATAAAGCACGATTGAGGTTAAGCAACATTACAAGATATCTAACTTATGGTAGCAGTGGTCACAGGCTCCTACAAGGGAACATTACAAGATCGAAAAACACGTCTACACACACTTAGAAACGATCGTCAACTGTGGCAAAATAAACCGGAAAAAATGTATTATTATTATACGATAGTATTTCATTCTCTCCGCATCGTACCTAGCAAAGCACCGTTTTGAACTTTCTTCAGACCATTTGCGATGATCATGATTATTTTAGGCCGAAATAATAGTTTGTCATTTTAACTTTTCAGTCACCTGATTGGGTTTAACGACCATTAAAAAATCATTGAGCAAAATAATCGAAAACTTCTTACGTAGTTTCACGTTTCCGTTGGGAATGCCCATAAGCAATAAGTTTTCCTCGAAAAAATCCGAACAATTAAGATTGTTTAGATAAAATATTCCTTTCCATTCAACGGTACGACCACGTGCCTCGAAGGCTACCGGTTATCGAACGCGTAAATAACGATTAATGCCATCTCCTCTTCGGTGCACCGGAACGATTCACTAGCCGTGGGTTGCAGCTTGAAGCGTTTTTCAAGACAAGGGACAACACAATTGAAGAAATTGAAAGCTTTATAAATATTTCATCACAAAAGCTGATGCGTGCCTTTCTTGTCTGCAGTGAGGCCACCGCACGGTTGTGGAATCCATGGGAAACGTGACAGTGCGGACGGATTACCGATCGCGCGGTGAGAAACCTTATTGAAACTGGAAGCTAGACAAACGACCCTTCCCTGGCCCGTTCGGCTCCTCACATGGTGCCCAGGAGCGGAATCGCTGAGATGCGCTTTCCATATAGTTCGGTTTTTTACTTTCAAATCAGAGCCATTCTGCGTGCGTACGGATGATGAGCCTCCCAGCCATCATCATCATCCTTTCAAACAATGGCTAATATTAATGAATTATGACATCTGACGTCGCCTACCGGTGTAGAAACCATTTTAGGGTGACTTATCTCCGAGGTCTTCTATCTCAAGCGAATTGTTATCATTTAAAGCGGCGCGCCATCACAGTCAGCGAGACGAAACGATGATGACAGCCTCTATTGTTAATCGTTGTGATCTTTCTTTACGGTGTGGTAATTTTTCTCGACTTCGTGCCGTCTGAATGTTAAATTCATAAGGATTATCGTCAAATGATGCTAAACGGTTAGTTAACCGGTTAGGATTGGGTGACCGCTTACAACAGTGCACGATGTTATACAATCGAATTTTCTCCTATTGGAAAATTTATTAGCAAATCATCACACTGACGAGATTTATTCGTAGTTACTATCACTGACGAGAACTATAAAAACGACTGAGATTTATTCCTCGCTTGAAAGCTTCGAGGCAATGATAAAAATGATCTTGACACTGCGATATACCGCCCATTAATTGCCCCCTTGCGCGCAAGCAATAGCAATTGATTCCATATCGATCACCAGCAGTCGGCACGAGCTAAGCGCTGCAATTCAATTCGGTACTTATCCCAGCTCACCTGTCCTACTAGGGGGACACCATACTAACGAGGCACATCGGCTCAACTATACATCTTGGATCGTTTGGCATCTTCTGCGCCAGTGCGGAGGACGACCAGCATCCGACTCCCACATATTAGCCTGCCACTTGAGCATTGAGCATCGTGAAAAGCGATGCTGGTGGGTAAAGGCCATTTTGCTGCGGTCTACATCATTAAAAGACTGTTGAGATGTGGTTTATTTATTGCAATACTTCTGAACTTATTTTTATTGGTCTTTTATTGCGCCGTCAGTATTCATTGACAAATGTTACTCTACGGTTAACCACCACAACCGTGGCGGGCGAGTGGCCTGCCACGAAGTCAAGCCAGGTTGATGGTCAAGGGTGGAGCGGCTAGCTTCAATTGGTTGAATTTGCCACCAACTGTTGACAAGAGTCGATGCCCACCTGAAGGCTCTGGTCGGTTTATCCGTTTTATTTGACGCGCAGGTCGTAAAATACAGCGGAAAGACAAAATTTATCTTTGATCTCTTGTAAGAGTATGCGATCGGCATTGCATTGAATTTCTTAGATGAAAGGATAGTTACGGGAATGGTCTATGATAATAATTATAGGATCAGAATTATTTATTCGGAAGTTCTCAAGAAGTTATTTTTAAATAAATAAACGTTAAAACAGTTTTAACGTCAGATACGTAAATCATAGGCCTGTAATTATTCAGCAGCAGATATTTAGTTAAGTATGACTTCTCATCCAAAGTGAAATTTGTTCTTTTTACTCAATTCTCAAAAAATTAAGGAAAAAATGTTAGAAATTCTATGTCGCAAATTATAAGCTAAAAAAAATGTAAACGATTTGATTTGTTTCGACTTCCAGTACAAATTAACAATTGAATTAGTATCCCTAAACCTTATATGAAGGCAGAATGAAATTTGAAGCTCTTTAAGAAGTTTCAAATATTTACTTGCTTTTATAGATTTTCTATATTTTTTCCAACCGACTTTGCAGATTCAAGGGATCTTTTTTGTATTTTAAAAAATTTCTGAAATGAATATAACATCTAACATCTTCACCATATGAATCCATGAATTTTTTCTCCACTCTCCTCGGTCCTGGGCTACTCATAGCCAATCTCGTAGGCGTCTCGACACTCGTAGATCCACTTCAACCTGGTCAAGCCACCTAGCACGTTGGAACCTTCTGTTTCTGGTGCCGGTGGAGTCCTTACCGCACTGTCGTCGGGCCTGCTCGTGACCTGTCCGGCCCATCGCAGCCTCCCTGACGGTGCACAATGGGAATCTCTGCAGTTCGGGATTCATATGCCTGCGCCACTCATTGCTTTCGGTTTATACTCCACCAAATATTGTTCGTGAAAAATGGATCGCAGCAAGCCAAGAGCGCGAATAGACATAAATTTTTGACGTGGTTATAATTCACTAGAAAAATTCGAAAATTATGTTCTTTGTGGTACATTTTCTAAATTACCAGTAGTGCAATAGTGTTTTATTGTTACGTGCTTGAGGTGTTGTCGTTGAAGTGATTCAGGAATAGAAAAAATGCCATCCCAGATAGATACGGCATAATGTGCTTCAAACCTTCAGCTGAATAGTAGAAACAGGCGTTCGTGGTAGCATCAGAGCCCCACTAGCGTTTGGTAGTATTCCTGGATCGGAGTCGAGTTGTTTTGGAACAAAAGCCGGAACGGAAAAATCGACAGTGACATCAGTGAAAAATTTAGAAATCATAAAGGATGGCCACCATCATTTCTTCGCTGTCGCTGCGAGCGTTCAAGGTCAAAACATTTTTGGTTTCGATTTCAGTGGCAGTTTGGGTCCGGCAAGGCCGACCGTCGACAAGAACGGAATCCTGGATGGTGAGTTCGTTCCATGTGATCGTTCACAAGCGAGGGTTGACTAATGTTAGTGCACGCGAAGTGTCAGAGGGAAGCCATTAATTTGTATCATATTGCGCTACACAGTAGGCCTGGCCGTTGATAAGAAAAATGTATGGAAATCATTTACTAGGATCCTTTCAAGTACTGGCTGTGTTAGTGTAGACTAGACTAGACTAGACTAGACTAGACTAGACTCCACCAAATATTGTTCGCATCACTTCCCGTTCAAATACGGCCAGTGCGCTTGTGTCCTCCGTAAGTAGCATCACGGTTTCAAATTCATAGAGAACTACTGATCTAATTAGGGTACTGGCAGCACAGTACTAGTCGGCTGCAA